>NC_137688.1:55962654-56107654 GCF_963989245.1 Nansenia antarctica | reverse complement strand
AATGTACTCTACTGTCTCTGTCGCAATAAAAAGAAAAATATGAGTGGGACTGCCCCACTCAGAAAAAAACAAAAAAAAAGAAGGTGTAGACCTTTTTTTGTTTTAGAAGCGGGGAAACAATCTAACCACACTGTTGACCTGAAGCTGCATCAGCTGCCAAGTAGTGAGTTTCCTTTCCCAGACAGTTGGACAGCCCAGCCTCGCTTCAGGGTCTTGGATGGTGCAGGCGAGATCCTCTATAGAGGCACACTGCTGGATTTGTATTGAGTCAATGCAGTTGATTTCAATGATTTTATTGAATCCATTAGACAATTGAAACAAACCCACAGTCAACAAATCATAGTAGTAGTGGTCTCGTTCTACCTCACACCGGTAGGCTTAGCTGTGTGTTTTATATGCGAGGCTCAGCTCTCTGGCATTAGTGTTTGATAGAGAAAACAAAGACTGTTCTCCTCAAACCTCATTAGCTTACTCTGCTGAGTAGGACCCCTCTACTGGAGGCACTAGGTGTTGCTCTAAACATGTAATCGGAGATACGGCAAACTGTTTTTCTCTGGTTTGCATTTAGAGGCTCTTCATGCTGTGTGTGCTCCTCTCTTTTGACGCACAAAATGAATTTTTCAGTCTGGTGGTATGATTGCAAAACGTTCCATTTCCTTGTATTGCAAAAGACAAAAGAAAACATTGACTGGTGGTTTTAGTGCGTGGTCTGAAAGCGAATGTATACCAGCCTTTAATTTAGTTGTTTAAATGTGTCCTACAACATGATTTAAAATTTGATGAAACAAGACACATGTGACATGGGTCAGACATGCTGTCTTTCTATCATCCTGTATTATCCAACACTCTTTGTTTAAAGAGTAGGGCCCAGCGTCTTTCCCACGCCGGTCACGTGGTCAGGAATCACCATAGGTCCTAGTAGAGAGAGTAGCTCAGGTCTGACTTCTCCCAGACAGACAGAGAGGCTGCTGCTGCTGCTGCTGGCTCCTGGTTCCTGACAGTAGCTCTGCAGCTCCTCCCCCCTGTTATCAGCTCTGGAAGGATGGTTTATGAAGCAGATTTACGGTTCCTCAGTTATGACATTACACATGCTCATGGCTCAGATAAGACAGCAGCGCTACTTGCCGTGTCATCTCTTTGGCATAAAGAGGCTTACTGCTCCTCTCCCGAGCCCCGCTCGCGTACTCCCCCGTTATCAGCGGATCAAACTCTGTGTTTAACATTGTTAGAGATTACTCTGGCTTTCATTTGGGCCCCGACGTCCCATCTCTGATGGATTGGATTACCATCGAGGGACCTCTAACGTTGAGGAAAGCCAGGATGCTCCTTTTTTTTTTTTTTGCTAGCTACCCACGTCGAATTGATCTGCAGGTTTCCACAGAAGGCCATAGTAAACACAGGCTTCAGGAGCCAGGCAGAGAGGAAGGGTGCGCTGCTGCTGTCACAATGTTCTGAATGGCAGATCCAAGCCTCCAACCAGAGGACGTTTTGAAAGCATGTGGTTAAAAATAAGAATGTGGGCATGTGTCAAAGACATCCGCCATGCTACTTCTGGAGCTGCTACTCATGAAAATCCCACTCCCCTTCATTCTCTCTTCTGTGTATCTACAGCTAGAGGTTGTGGGGGGGGGGGGGAGTGCCATTCTTCTATGATTCGGAGAGGGTCTGTGGCACGATGTGTGCCCTGGCCTTGCCGCTCTGTGCTCTGCCCTCGTGGATCGGAAATAAAGCAGCGTTCTCTGTGCCTCCAAAGTCCTTTTCTGTAGAACTGGAATCGACTCAAGGCTTAACCGATGATTATGTGCGCATTGCTGCAATACTGGAAACTTGTGTTTGGGTCTGTTCTGGCCTTAGTAAGAGAATGTTGACGTTAAGACCTTCGCTTCCTCAATAGTCAGAGGTGGTTTCCTGCCTTTCCTCCTCTTTTATTAAGGGGCTTTTGGGGGAGGGGAGGGGTTGTGAAATGAATGCCCTGGATTTCTGAAATATTGTTTTGAAAGCTCCCGCTGTAATGAAATAGACATGCTTAAATGTGACAATGATTTATGGACTGAGTATGGAGTTGGGAATAGACTATTTGCAGAGTCCCTGTGTCACTTCAACAAGCATTAATCATCCTTTCATAACAGACCAGTGTGTGTGTGTGTGTGTGTGTGTGTGTGTGTGTGTGTGTGTGTGTGTGTGTGTGTGTGTGTGTGTGTGTGTGTGTGTGTGTGTGTGTGTGCGTGCGTGCGTGCGTGCGTGCGTGCGTGCGTGCGTGCGTGCGTGCGTGCGTGCGTGCGTGCGTGCGTGCGTGCGTGCGTGCGTGCGTGCGTGCGTGCGTGCGTGCGTGCGTGCGTGCGTGCGTGCGTGCGTGCGTGCGTGCGTGCGTGCGTGCGTGCGTGCGTGCGTGTGCGTGTGTGTGCGTGTTAGTACACTGTGGATCCAAAGCCCTAACCCCCTTTATTTGTGTGTGTGTTTGTTCCAGAGGATGCTCAAGCTGAGGGTGGGGTGCTGCCACCACTGAGGCTTCAGCGTGCTGACCGAAGCGAGCAGTCCTAACCTGGCAACACACGAATGGCCCAGGGAAGCCACCAGATAGACATTCAGGTTTTGCACGACCTGCGCCAGAAGTTCCCCGAAGTTCCAGAGAGTGTCGTGTCCCAGTGTGTTCTGCAGGTACTGTGTTTGTAGTGTGTGTTTGTGTGTTTGTGCTCTGAACATACACCATGATCGTGTGATATCCTTCACATTGGAGGGTTTGAATGCATCCTAGGCCAGACTCTCTATCTCTCTCACTCTCTCTCACTCTCTCACTCTCTCTCCTTCAGAACAACAACAATTTGGACGCCTGCTGCGAGTACCTTTCCCACGTGAGCCCGGCCTACCTGTACAGCGAAGGAGAAAGCCTCGGCCTCTCGGACGACCCCGGCTACACCAGGCTCCGGAACCACATGACCCAGCTGAACCTGGGCCTGCAGTCTCAGAATGCGCAGCTGCGGGACGGCCTGAGGATGAACGGCAGCAGGACCTTGTCCCACAGCCTGAGCGACGGGCCCCTCCAGCCCTCCAACAGTGACTTCTTCCAGCAGGAGCCCCAGTCTACCCCCGTGCAGGTCCCGTCCAGCCTCAATGTGTTTGGTGTGATGGAGCCCACACGCAAGCCCCAGCCGCCCCAGCACCTAGGACTCTACCTGGCGGGCAAAGGCCAGTCCATGGGCCAGCAGCAGACACCCCGCTTCAACCCCATCACTGTCACCTTGGCCCCCAACAACATGACAGGTCGCAACACCCCCACCTCTTTGCACATACATGGCGGGCCCCAGTCCGGCCTGAGCAGTCCACAGGGTAACTCTATCTACATCAGGCCTTACGTCACCCAGACCCCTACCACCCGGCAGGCACAGCAGCAGCAGCTCCAGCAGCAGCTTCAGCAGCAGGGCAGGGCCCAGTACAGTCCCACCAACCCGCCCCAGCAGCAGATCTACCAGATCTCCCACCCCTCCTCACTGCCTGGCTCCCTACATACCTCACAGCACCAGTCGCAGGGCCACCAGACCTCCCATGTCTACATGCCCATCAGCTCCCCCACCAACCCCCAGGCCCCCTCCTCCATCCTCCAGGCCCCCTCTGGAGGACAGGCCTCCTCCTCTGGCATGCCCCCCTCCATGTCTACCTTCAGCCAGTACAACATCCAGAACATCTCCACCGGCCCGCGCAAGAACCAGATAGAGATCAAACTTGAATCTCCCCAGAGGAGCAACTCCACCACCACCACGGCCGTGCTGCGCACCAGTAGTGGCCCCCGATATTCCTCCTCCACCTCCTCCTCCTGCCCCTCCTCCTCTTCCTCTATGGGGGCAGCCCCCGGCTCTACCACCACCACCACCACCACCACCACCACACCTCTGTCCATTGGAGGGCCGGGCCTGAGCCGCAGCCAGCCCACTGTTTACATCTCTGCCAGCCCGCCCAACGCAGCTGCTACCACCCCCTGTGACGAGGCCATCATGTCCTCCTCCGGACCCCGCTCGCACCCCAAGTTTTACATTTCTGCTAACCCCTCTGGTGACGATGGCGGGGGCAGAAACCCGCCAACCGTCTATATCTCGTCCAACTCTCCTATGCAGGGGCCCTCGGGGGCTCGGAACATGGGGGGCCAGGTGAGCATGGGACCCGCCTATATCCACCACCACCCTCCCAAATCTCGCTCCTCGATGGCAGGGGGAGGCACGGCCACCTCGCCCCGCGTGGTGGTCACCCAGCCCAACACCAAATACACTTTCAAAATCACCGTGTCCCCCAACAAGCCCCCGGCGATGTCCCCTGGCGTGGTGTCCCCCACTTTCGAGCCCAACAAACTCCTCAGCCTCCCCTCGGACCATCACTTTGTGGAGCCGGACCCCCTTCATCTCTCCGATCCTCTGTCTGCACACAGGGAGAGGACCAGCGAGGCGCGCCGGCAAAGTACGGGCTCCGACGACGCAGCCTACACACAAGGTGAGACCACGCCGCGGCCAAACACCCCCGACATCTGTTTGCTGCTTTGATTTGTCGATTACTAGTGCTGCCACGCTCTCCCAAAAACATCCATCTGGAGAAACTTAGCTTGTTTTTTGTTTTACCTTGAATTACGCTAGGCCTCAAGTCACACAAAGAATACGTTGCGCAACGCAAGTCGAGTGACGTAAAAACTGCGTGATCCACTTGCAAAATAGAACGGTTACAAGCAGGCTGCAGAAACTTTCAGGAGACTTGCCTTTGTAACAATTAGGAATAGTATACATTTTTGTCCCACCAGTAGTAAATGCTTTTTCCACTGCATTCTGCCAAGAAAGTAATTTTACTATTGAATACGCTTCATGCCTGTTTTTAACTTGGATTTCACTTTTGACACTAATGCATTCTTATATCCAAATTGTGTATAGTTGTTCTCATTAAAATGCTATCTGCCTTTAATCCCGTTTCATCTACCCTCATCTGAGGGAGAGAGATCAAAGTAAAGGTGACTTGTTTTAGGGGAGGGTGTGATGTGAGTATGAGTCTGCTGCATTAATGCTGTATTTGCACTGACAACCCTTAGACTGCAGTTAGTGTGAGTCAAACGTGTTGGAGCGGAGCGTTTCCTTTTTTGGACTTTTGACTGGATTACGCGTGAGTCACTGGCTGTGGCCCTCCACGCTGCAGTGACTGACTGACTACTGTGTGGTGTGGGGCTGCTCCTCTCCTCTGCCCTCTCCCTTGGCCCAGCCCTACTGCTGGCCCTTATCTCTCTCTGCAGCCGCGCATTCCTCTGACCCTCACATGACGGCCACACCGGGGGGCAGGGGGGGGGTCCTGGAAATACACAACACTCACTCGCGGCGAGGGGTATTATTTTTGGTATTTGGGTTTTTTGCCTGGCCTTCTCGAGGAGCGAGGGTTGTGGATTGTAGAACGAGTATCTGCATTCTAATAAGAATGGCGTGATGCTGCTTTAAAGCCAGATGAGCTGATTTTCATGTTGTTTCATTCTATTTATGAGCTGCTATGAAAGCAGTTGTAAGACAATAGAGGACAATGAGAAAGACAATGAGAAATGCTGAGATCAATCTGGCCTTCCCCCATCCTCTCCCTTCAGTAGGCCAACTGTACATAAAGTGTCACCACCATCAATAACCAATGAAGGGGAAACGCTGTAGTGTAATTAGGTCAACTGTAGTTTCAACTGTACTTTCATTTTCTTTCGCATCTCACTGTGTGTGTGTGCGTGTGTGCGCGTGTGCGTTCTACCTTCCTCCCTGCAGCCCTGTTGGTTCATCAGAAGGCCCGTATGGACAGGCTTTGGCATGAGCTGGAGCTGAAGAAGAAGAAGTTGGAGAAGCTAAAAGAGGAGGTCAACGAGATGGAGAACGACCTCACCAGGAGACGACTAGAACGCTCCAACTCTGTGTCCCAAATCCCCTCTGTAAGTCGTCGTCGTCCCCCACTCCCGTCTCCCTCAGACACAACCAGTGGAGGTTCAAGGGTCCCTCTCTGCATCATTTATCACAGACCTTGTTTATTACAGACTTAACTGCATCTCTTACCTATCTGGTTTGACTAGATGTTTTTTCTAATGCAAATACTGTATTTTCTTTGAAAAATATAACATGATTCTTGAGGGGTAATTTTCACCGAAAAAAAACACCACACTCCTTTCAAAATGTTTTCACCCGATGTCATGTTTATGTATGTTAAGTCTCGCAGCTGCGAGTTTGTTGAAACATATCAGACCGCGAATGAAGTGGCGCGTTTAGGGTTTGTGCCGAGACAGCTGCTTTTTTCGGGCGGCAATTAGTTTTTCTAGTCAAGAGGAGGAAACGGTGGACGTGTTCGGAGACGGGGAAGAACGGAGAAGGTCAATAGGCAGCCCCAGTAGCTGCCGTCCTGTGTTGTGTTCTGTACAGCACCACTCGCCGGGCCTGGGGAGATAGAGAGATAACTCTGCTCATGACGTTGGCGGCCCACTTGGCTCTCCCTCCCCAGTTGACTTCCAGGCTGGTGTGTCAGTACAGCCTGTCCTGACGCTGAGACTCCTGCTCCTCCTCTGTCTCTTCACTAGGTAGTCTCTGTCGCCGCCGGCAGTGTATATGACCCCCTGTTTCATTCTCTCTTATCAGATTGAGGAAATGCAGCAGTTGCGATGCAAAAACAGGATACTGCAGATCGACATTGACTGCTTAACCAAAGAAATTGATCTCCTTCAAACAAGAGGTAGGAGACCTCATTGTGCGGGTATCCTCGTCATCACTATGATGAATGTGACACCAACACCTTTGTGTGTGTGTGTGTGTGTGTGTGTGTGTGTGTGTACAGTAAAAGTGCAGTGTTTTATGTGTGTGTTTGTGTGTGCTTCTGTGTTTATGGTGTTCATTGTCAGCCATGGGCGATGCAAAGCTTTAGATGCATGAGCCTGGTTTTCGTATTGCATGTTTGTTTTTGTCTGTAAGGTGAGGTTGCAGAGAGAGAGAGAGGCAGAGAGAGAGGGAGAGAGAGGGAGAGAGAGAGAGAGAGAGAGAGAGAGAGAGAGAGAGAGAGAGAGAGAGAGAGAGAGAGAGAGAGAGACATGTGACCTGCGTCTTCCAGCCAGCTGTAGTAGCTGTGCCAGGCCTGGTCGGTCACATCCCCTCGGCACACGCAGTCAAGGTGCTGCCATTGTAATGTTAACTACCAGTTGTTTCCTGAATTGCATCCTGTTGCTGGTTGGTAACAAGGGATTTATAGGCCCCCTGGCAGCTGTCCATTACTGACAGTAATACACCAGAGTAGTCATTACAACAAGTGCAGAGAGATAAAAAGCTGGCTCCGAAATGAATATTGCTTCTGGACAAAACTTGTTTTCTGAATTTGTTATTATCTTGATAGTCATATTCAGCCTTGCTTTTAGTGTTAGCCTACAACTGCAATGTTGTAGTCTGTGTCCTGTGTTTGTGTGTACGTTGGTCCGCATGTGTTGTTGCTGGTCTACATGTGTTGTATGCATATGTGACAGCAGCTGGTGAAACCGGGAACAAGTCGCCAACCAATCAAACCAATCAACCAACCAAACCAAAATGTTCAGACTTGAAAATGTTAAATAAATTTCAACCTTGTTGAAAATCAATGACACACTCGCTAATCAAGCCAAAACATTGCAATGCAATGAATTCGGTGAGTAATCCCCACTACTACCTAGTTAACTATAACCAGGGGTGCACATAACTGGTGCGCCAGTGCGCATGCGTCGCCAAAATGCATGCTGCGCGGCAGATCAGCGGCATGAACACGCTCTTGCGCACCAACAGCTGGAAGCGCTGGGAGAGGAATTTACTTCCTCAAAATACAACTGCTGACTGCTGACTGCTGCATCACTGCAAGCCCCACTAAGTAACTATTTGCCGTCCCCTCAGCAATCCATCACAACAGTCGACCGACGACGACCACGGCGACTCCCCTCACGAAAACATTCGGAAAGTATCGTAACTCGTACTTTCATTCCGCGTATCGCGTATCGCACGGTTATCACGGTTATCACGCCGCACGTGAAAATTCAGTCCCGAACGACTCGTCGCTAAAAGGAAAAACAACACCAAGGGACTTCACGTTTCTTTTCTCTGAAGCTTTCAAACGTTCAGACGTTTGTTTTACAGCTTCATTATCGCACCTCGACCCCTGACCCAGGGAATATGGTTGGGAATTCTATTAGGAAAAAAAAATAACTTTGTTGCACAATCAAAATAATGAGCTATTTAAAGTGATAGCCTACAACATCCTCTACCATGGTTGAAATTGAGGACAGTATTAACAGCAGTCAAGAGAGCAGTGATGATGATGATTAAGCTTGTAGCATAAATAAATGCTTAGGCTGTAACTTTTTGTTGAAAAGTTGATTTCAGTGTTTACAGAACAGAGCAGTGCTTAAAGAGATGTCAGTTGATTTCATTGTGTTTAAAGAACAGACATTCAGTTAGTGCTTAAAGAGATGTCAGTTGATTTCATTGTGTTTAAAGAACAGACATTCAGTTAGTGCTTAAAGAGATGTCAGTTGATTTCATTGTGTTTAAAGGAGTCTGACAGACTGTCATGCTTAAAGAGCAGTCATTTGATTTTGCATTTGTTTCTTTTGTTTTGCACACAATCATTTGTTCGTTCATCTTTATTTATGAACAAATGTCGTTTTGCTAATATAAGTTATCCATGTATCCCTTTTTAATCCATCCTGTGGGACGGGTCGTGACTCGCGAGCTCGGGGAGCACCAAGCAGCATCCCTAGGTGCTCCTCTGAGCACTGGCCCCAAAAAGTTATGTGCACCCCTGACTATAACATTACTTTACATTGTTAGAAGGCTCACAAAACAAGCTGTGTTAGTTGACTAGTGAGTGTGTCATTGATTTTCAACAATGTCGAAATGTATTTCAATTCTTTCAGAATAAAAGTAAAATAAATAAATAAAATAAAAAGTCTGAACATTTGATCGGCTGCCGACTTGTCACGTATGTTCATTGTTGTCAGTAGTGCTTCTGATGCCTTTAATAATAATAATAATAATAATAATAATAATAATAACTATTTGTATAGCGCTTTTCCTGCAAACGTTGCAGCTCAAAGTGCTTTAATCATTATATAATCTTAATTTAATTATTTAGTTATTTAAAGGCAATATTTTAAAAATGTGGTTTTTAGTCTTGACTTGAACATATTTGCTGAGGTTGCATCCCTAATGTAAACTGGCAGTGCATTCCACAATTTGGGTGGAAAGCTTTGCACAGTCAGGCTCTGTCAGGGGGGAGGGCAGACTGTAATAGTGTTAATCCTTTTTGTTTTCATTTGTTTCAGGACCACACTTTAATCCCATTGCGATTCATAACTTTTATGACAACATTGGATTCCTAGGTCCTGTCTCACCCAAACCCAAAGGTACATTATCCGTTGGTAAGTTTAGAAAAGGCTGCATGGTCGCCTCTGGACAACCTGACCATCCTCTGGTCACAACTTCTATCTTTCATGTCTGGTTGTTGTCTCCCAATACTATCAAAGTGTCAAAACTGTCAGAAGGGAACATTTATTGGTGCCACCTAATTCTAATTAGACCAATCAGGTGCGTATTTCTATCTGGGAATCATCTCGTAAACGTAAACATTGTTTCCTTCATACCTCTCATCTTTGATGTTTTCATTGAAATTCCTCCTAACCTGGCATTCTTAGTTCTCATGAATCATTTATCTGCTGACATTTCTCACCCCTGCACTGTCATCTTTGTTTTCCTACCATTCCTCTCCTCGCCTCTATTCCTTCCTTCCCTCCCTCCCTCCATCCTCTACTTGGGACCTGTCAGAGCCAGAGGGTCTGGGGACAGACAGGAGACGATGCAAAATTAATGTTACCTCCAAGCTAACGATGGAGCCCTCTCCTGCCACTCCCCCAGCTCTCCCCCTGGGTTGGTAGCTCTGTCTGTCTCTGTCCCTCTGTCTGTCTGTCTGCCCCTCTGTCGGTCTGTCTGCCCCTCTGTCGGTCTGCCTTCCCCTCTGTCTGTCTGTCTATCTGCCTCTCTGTCTGTCTGCCTTCCCCTCTGTCTGTCTGTCTGCCCCTCTGTCGGTCTGTCTGCCCCTCTGTCTGTCTGTCTGCCCCTTTGACGGTCTGTCTGCCCCTCTGTCTGTCTGCCTTCCCCTCTGTCTGTCTGTCTGCCCCTTTGTCTGTCTGTCTGCCCCTCTGTCCCTCATTCTGTCAGCCCCTCTGTCTGTCTGTCTGCCCCTCTGTCCCTCTGTCTGTCTACCCCTCTGTCCCTCTGTCTCTCTGCCCCTCTGTCCCTCTCTCTTGTCTGTCTGCCCCTCTGTCTGCCCCTCTGTCTGTCTGTCTGTCTCTCTATCTGTCTCTGTCCCTCTTTCCCTCACTTCTGGGTCAGTCCAGCCCATCAACCCTGCACACCTTTTCTTTGATCACCTTCAGATAAATGTGTGCACTTTTCCACCATTGAACATGCTGCAGTTGTTGATGCATTGTGACTTAGCAAGCGTCGGTGACCACCAAGAGATAATCAGTGAGCTCCGTCTCACAAACACTTTTATTGCAGAGAGCAAACCCAACACTCTGCATATGAAGATAGATCAACCCCTAATATACAAGGGTATCATTTCAAGGAACATTGCTTGACAGTCTGACCCCACTATGATTTATGTTAATTGCCTACAGCTGAGTGTGTTTGTGAGCGGGGGTGGATTTTGTGTGTGTGTGTGTGTGTGTGTGTGTGTGTGCGTGTGCGTGTGCGTGTGCGCGTGCGCGGGTTGTGCGTGCGTATTTCTCTAATCTTTATGGTGACAGTCTCCCTCCCTCCCTCCAGAGTCGAGCAGTAAGAGTGGTTTAAAGACTGTAGCAGACCAGGAGGACGACGAGGGAACGCAGTGGAGCTGCACGGCCTGCACCTTCCTCAACCACCCTGCCCTCAACCGCTGTGAACAGTGCGATTTTCCACGGCACTTCTGAGCCACAGACGCCGAGACACACAAACACACACACACACACACACACACGCCCCTCCACTTTTCTATGAGAATCAAAAACGAGATTAGAAAGGACTGTCTTTTTTCTTTTCTTTTTTTGTGGTAAGAAAATGTATAGGGGTCTGTAGTTTTTCAATTCGGCCTGTTTTTCTTCTGCCATCAAGGTTTGTAGAATGCTGTCCACTGAAGGCTTGACTGGATAGTGTTTACAGGTTGTGTGACTTAAGCAAGCAGACTTGGATGATACCTCACCTTGGAGACTCTGCATGCGTGGGGTCACCCCCCCCCCCCCCCCCTCCTCCTGCTCAACAGGCAACTTTACCCCTGGGGATGCCTCGCTGCTTCCATATACAGTATTATCAGAGTGTTGTCCTGCAGTGTAGTGGCACACACACACACACACACACACAAACACACACACACACACACACACATACACAAACACAACGTACACACACACAAAAGCCAACGTGGGTGCCAATGTGCCTTTGCTGTTTTTGTTTTTTTTGTTTTTTTCTTCTTCTGTGGCGGCATAATCAGGAATGGGAACTTTGGTCAGCCGTCACTTTACACCTGAAGGGAAAACTAACAGACTACTTTTGGACTATTTGTTTGGTCGCTGTTTCTTGAGGATGACGGGGAAACTAGCAGTTTTACTGCCAACAAAACGTGCCTATCACCCTCCCCTGTAAGTGTCTCTTATCAATCGGCCTCTCTTCAGTCTACACAGTCAATAGAATGGAAACTAAATTGCATGCTTTGTGTGTACAGTATATGGAGGGAGGGAATACCCTTGAGCTTTTTACTGTACATAATTTTAGAATGTGCCTTAAATGCCTTCTTCCTCACACTATGAATCACTTGTATTTTCTGTAAGTATAGCTTTATAGACTTTATT
Organism: Nansenia antarctica; assembly: GCF_963989245.1. NCBI lineage: Eukaryota > Metazoa > Chordata > Actinopteri > Argentiniformes > Microstomatidae > Nansenia > Nansenia antarctica. The sequence goes on along the minus strand of NC_137688.1, from coordinate 56,095,779 downwards.
AACTTTGTTTTTGTCTTTTTGTTGTTTCTTTTTCCTTAAAAAAATTAGCACGGTGTCCCTTTTTAAGCTTTTTACTTGATTTCTGTGAGATTTTAAGCATTGTGGAAAAAAAGAGGAGCAGTAGTATGAAATTGATGCAGTCATGAAGCTTCGTCTGCTCAGTCTGTTCATCGCTAGTGTAAATGCTGAGTTTCCTGTGTACGATCTGCAGACGCAGCAAAGTTAAAAGATGGAGGGGTTCTTTTGGATGCCAGAAATCTTGGACTGGTGAAAAAAGCTCAAAAGCAAATGACAAACTGCCATCTTATCTGACAACTGGAATGTAGGTTTAATATTTGGGGACTTCTACACCTCAGTGCCAACAAGAGACACATGAATTTTACGGTTCATCCCAAAAACTTACATCAAAACAGAAGCATGAGTCGGATGGAAAACTGACTTTGGGGATTGTATTAAGGTGTCCATGTACAGCTTGGTGGAAGGCAACTGTCTCTCCAGGCTTTCAGAATTGGAGTATTTGCTATGCAGTATAAATTAGTATTTTTTTTCTAGAGTGTTCCAAGGATCAGGATTCATATGTGTTAAGTATTCCTGTTTCAAATCAGCAGATATTTATATAGGTTACATGCCTTTTCTCCTCCTGGGCAGATTTTTAGATGATCTCCTCTTAAGCAAAGACAAGACAAACAGGATTGTGCCGTCATTATATTTCTAATAAGATGAGGCGAAATGGTGACTGTCCTCTTTGTAGAATCTTATTTTCATTGGGTTGAATTTGTCCTGTGAAGCTTCTGTTTGATGAGGATGGTTTTAAAGTTTACCATTGTAATGATTTTACCTTAATTGTGGAATTGTTATTTTGTGAAGTTTTTCACGTTGTGATATGCTGCCTCACATTACTGCCTTAGAATGGTATTTGTATTGATAATCTATGCAGTCACAAATCAAGATGTAATTTTTTAAACCAAAGCTTACTATTGTTAAAATTCAATTAGGTAGATGCTAAATTCTTAGTTGCCTCTTAAGCACTTATGTCATACTTTTTCTTGTAAAAAAATATCCCAAAGAAACCAGTTTTCTGCTTTATCTGCAGCTCTGCGTGAAGAGTCGGTTCATACATGTTTTATTAATTAAAAAAACTAATTTGGATATCTAAAGTGTTTTTGATTTTAGCTGGGAAAACTGTCTTTGTAACAGATAAGTTATTTGTAAAAATAAAAAAAAATCTATTCTGAATTTCTTACTAATATTATTGTATTATATTTTTATTATGTTGTTGGCATGGAATGTCTTTGACTTGCTTTTGAACCCTCCAGTAGATGGCAGTAGAGACCTACTTACTGGTAATTGGTTTGAAGGAAGCTTGACATTGTTTGACAGGAAAGTAGTTAGAGGTTAGGTTTGTCTAACATTTATATATGTACACAACAAATGTATGTACAAAAAAGTAAAACTAACACATTTGAAAGATTCATGTTTAATATGAATAATGCAAGATTAATTTATTCTGCATTATCAAATACAGGTAGATATCAATTTTCTTTTGTATCTTACCTCATTTTGAGGCTACATGATAAAACAACACATGCTGCTTTGATATCTTCAAGCCAATGCTAAATACTCAATGAAATAGCATTACAAGACAGTAGTGCATTGCACTTGTACACGTTCGAGAGACTGCTACATTTTCAAGCTTTTTCCTTTTATCTGCTGAAGAGCTACTGTGTTTAATGCTTACAGAGAAAAGGTGAAATGCTGTGCTCACTAGGAGGACATATGACTGGTTCTGAACCTCTGGATCAGAGGAACCAGCTTTGACATCTCAAGGATGTCTGGGTACAAACTCATCACGTGTTCCACCACATTCTGGGGAAATAGTGTGCTGAGCTGACCCTTCACACTCCTCTTATGCTCACTGCTAGAGCTGCTGGTCATACCCACATCAGAGCGCCCCTGCCCCCAGCTGTACTCTGGGAGGCTATGACTCTGTCTGTGTGGGATTGGATGCTGGTAGTAAGGCTGCTCTGACAAATGGACAGGGCTGGGGCTATGGCTGCGGCTATCTCTGAACAACTGAACCCCATAGGAGCTCCCTGACTGGGGCTGGAGGTGCAGGTGGCCATACATGCACTGGCTGCATACTGAGCGCTCACAGGTCGGTAAGTGGTCACAGCTACACTGTGGCAGTCTTTGGGGGGCATAATGGCCCCCTGACGAGGGTCCCCCCAGTCTGAACCTCTGTGTGTGGTTGCCGTGGCTACTGTAGGTGCTGGAGGGGTAGAAGTCCCCACTGCCCAGACTGCAGCCTGCCACCCCGCTGCTGTACGTGTAGGACACTCCCTTTGTGTTGTTGGCCATGTCCGGGATGTATAATCTGGACATGGATGTGTCCAGAGACCCAAAAGCTTCATCGATGTCTGGGCTTGGGCAGAGGTGGAGGCTGGACTCTCTTTGACTGGTGAACTGCTCACTAGGTGAAGCCCTGCGGGAAAGGTCCTCTTTTCTTGGAGGAGGCGGTGTGGAGGGATATCTGTAGAGATGAGTAGTGTGTTCTGGCTCATGGTAGGGGCCTGTGTAGGTGTGTGTCTCCGGGTGCAGTGCGTGGGCTGGGGGGAGAGGTGGCTGCTCTCTGTCTGCAGCAGGTTTGCTCTTCGCTCTCAGCTCATCCGCCACTGACAGTTGGGATTGGTTGGAGCGCTCTGGGTGGTAGAACTTGCACTTCGCTCCGTAAGTACACTTCTTTCCTGGAAGAAACAAATAAGGGATATTTATGGGCTTTTAAAGAACATGTCTCACAGATGTAACACTGTATCTCTAAGACACTGTCAACAAGGATGTGTGTTTGTCTGAGTGCACTGTAGCACTGTAGCCCTTCGCCCCCCCCCCTTCTTTAGTAGTGTAAACACACTTAGCAAGGCAAACAAATTAGGTCTCGTCTCCTGCCTGTTTTTGTTCACTAGGTACAATGCAAGTGCTATGAGGGCCCTTTGTACTCCTCAGTCATAATTCCAGGCCTGCTGTTTGCTCCATTACTATATTAGCCTGTGTGTTGATAAAAAGGGGCTTTTGTTTGTGAGTGGTTCACTGACAAAACTGTAGCCTCGGACTGGAACCGCGCTCTATGTGCCAACAGAGGACTGACAGGCAGTCAAAAGAAATCACAACTGACTGACCCTACTGCTAATAATCACAAACCTCAGCTGACTGACTCACATTGGATGGGTTACATTTCAAATGATCAGGGAAATACATTTCAAGGAAGCCTAAAACATGACTAGAATTGATATTGTGTAGGGTGAGATATCCTCCTACCATACGGGCAGTGCTGCTGTTTGCTTTCAAGGCCCCATGGCTTTTTTCTCAGGAAGTTGTCAATTGTTGGGCCGTTCCTTCCCAATGGATCATCTGGAGGCATGAACCTGAAAAGAAAAGTCAAAACGAAAATAAGGTCACTCTTCAAATCAGGCCTTAATTACAGCTTAATTACAAGTATACACTCAGGGGTCAAATATGGATTTGGCAGAGGGTTGGAAGGTCCTTACTAGGATCAGTGTTGGGACTTACTTATCATTGGCGAAGGTGTACATCAGTAACCTCTCCTCGATGAACTTCTTCCACTGTGGCTTCTCAGTCTGTAGGTCACGGTAGTTGTCGTTGGATACGATGATACCGTCCGAGTCGAAGGCCAGTTTGATGATGTAGCGGTCATCGTAGCACACCACCCGCTTCCCATTCACACAACGTGACGGTGTGAACACCAGGATCTTCCTCTTCTCCAGCTCGTGGAGGATATGTTGATCTGTACGTACAACACAAGAGTTCCTATCTTCATAGAGGTTCATTTCATGTCGGCCATGAAGATCATGTGTCAACATTTCTAAGTCATAAAAGATTCAAACCTAGGCCATGAAGGGGGGATCAACATGCTGCTCTCTGGTGACCTGCAGCTCCACACTGCCACCTAGCCCTCGTCAGAGAGTATAGCACATGTCCTACCTGTGATAGGGGCTTCAGGACGGGGTTGCTCCTTCCTCCACAGGGGTACGAACACAGTGATGTCATGGAGACCCCTCTCCCAGAACCACCTCACTGCCAGCTGCAGCCCGCGACACGAGAACACTTGCTTGTTTCCATGGCTGTAAAGACGGGGCCAGAGAAGACAATTAGCTTCCCTTTTCTCCTCTAGATCGCCCCACATCTCTTTGACCCACATCTCTTTTCTTTAGGAAGACAGCTGTGACTCACCTACTCCAACTCATGTGAACTCATGCTTTGCAGAACCACAGTAAAATAGACTGTGGTGTTCTGTAATTTAGAACAAACTGTCACTCCAGATGAATGTCAACTAGAATAACGGTCTCAGGATGTCTGTGTTCCTCTTCAACACTACCGAGCTCAGCCCTCTGGTTCACTCTAGAATAGTTGTTAGAGAGTGACAGAATGTTACTGGTATGTAAGGGTTGGAACACACACTATCCTGGGTGATGGTGGTGCAGTATATAACTACTGTATCAGTAGCTGGAGGCAGGTTGCACTTAGTTACAGATTGAGGATCAGAAATAGTTTCTGGAATCCTAACCATAACTATAAAAGTGAAATGCAAAACTGACATTAGATCTGTATCTAAGGGTCACTTCATCCTACTCTGTCTGTCTCTGGTAGTGGCTGCTAAGGCCTACCAGGTCATGTCAGTAGTTCTGGGGTAGTAGATTTGCCTACAGGCAGTGGTAAATAGCACAGGGGGGTTCCCCTGCAAACAGCTAGCAGGAAGTGGTAGGTAGCTTTGCATAGAACAGGATCAAAGATAAAACCTTTGTGTTGCAAAGCCATTGGGGCACAGAGTGGAACCTCCCAATAATAGTATGACAATGAACGTACATAGAATACACAACGATTAATATAAAGAAGTGTATTTGCTTAGAACATTCAACCAGAATGAGGCCTCAAAGAGCAAGGAAATTTGGGACTTGAGGAAAAGTAGTCAAAGTGTGCTTCGTAAAATGTTGCATGTCACGACTGGAAACAAGGAGTAGAAAACAAGAATTGTCAACAACAATAAACACAGCCTCAAAGTGATCTGCGGTGGGAAAAAACAACTGATTCATAAGAATTGAACTCTTCCTCTGTTCCTTTGTTGCAGCTACAGACAGTGCCTCACCTACTTTGAATATTCCACCTGTTGATTCAATCAGAGTGGTGTTTTGTACCGTAGCATGTCTCACTGTTTGCCTCCGTTATGGTATCTAATCTGAAACCAAGGCCAGGGTCACACCTCTCTACCTCTCTGCTAATCTGTCTGTTACCACAGGTTCTTCTGAAATTCACCACAGAAACAAAGAAGGACACCCACTCTTAGGAGGAAGTGCGGCATTCACTGACCTGCCAAGTGAAACTGGTATCAGGTGAATTTACTGGCACACAATAATAAGCCAAGATAGGGAGAAGCTTATCTTTACTGGAAATTAATTTACGACATTCTTTAAAAGTTTTTTCCAATATTTCAATAGGTTATGTTCAATACATAGCAAAACAGATACTCAGTGTAACTCATTAAACCTCATTAAACTCATCACCAAAAATATGTTTTCTTCCAACCCTCTGTATTCATTAAATTTCATACATTTATTTACGTTTTCGACATTGGGTCCACTCACCTCATGGCCACATTACTCCCATCGATAACCACTGGTCTGTAGCCTCCGGTGGGGTCTCTGTCCAAGGCGTTGCTGGGCCGTGGGGGCTGGCTGGGGCTTGTCTGTGGGGGACTGCAGCCTCTGGGGACCAGCTGTGGGCTGGAGTGGGCAGAGCGGCTGGCCGTGGGACTGGAGGTGGAAGTGCTGCTGTGGCAGGTCTTGATCAGCTCCTCCAGGATGTCGTTGGTCTGGGCGTCATGGTGCAGGTTCTCCAGCACACGCAGGATGTCACTGTGGGAATAGCCTAGCTTGAGGAAGCGCTCCACTTTGCCATTCTGGTGGTCCATGCTGGCGGTATAGGCTCTCTGTTGGCTCTGGCTCCGTCTCTCTGGGTCTCTGGGTCTGAGTACTGTAGGTGTTACACCTCCCAGCTCCTCTCAGGACTGTCTGTGGGGGATCCTCATCACCTTCTTTTTCTATCTCATCATGGTCTCCACAGCAACGGCGTCAGTTTTGGAAGAATTGACAGGTGCAAAAGGGGCGGGAGAGGCATCCTCGTACACTGTAAACACAGGAAGCCCGTGGTGGAGTCACAGGGGTTTTCAGAGACTTTGACTCTGTGGTTTGGTGCACAGAGATAGAATCTACTTACACTTCCACAACCTCATGAATGCACACGTATGCACTCTCACCCACTCACGTCATACTGGTCGAGAAAGCCCCCAGTCTCAGGAGGGTCAACATAAAAAAACAGATCTAATTTTGTCCCTGACAGCAGTCGTCATAACAAATATACATCACTGGAATCAATGAAAATGTCACCCTCAATGAACCAAAACATAATGGTGCTATCTGTGCTTATTATCTTGTAAATGCCGAACCTCACACTCCCTAGTCAGACGAGTCCTTGATATAAGAGAGGCCGGAAAACCCCAAGAGTCCTTATACAAAGAGACTGTTCACTTCTGACTAGGAGGGTGAAGAGAGAGACATATGGCACACAACCAATCTTTCACCTTTTGTGTATAGGCACACACAATTACATACAGTACAATGATGCTCTACTCTGAGTATGGAAGAATAGCAAAAAAGACATTACAATCCATTTATCTCTGCGTGATTAGGAATGTATTTACCAATCATAGATGCCATGGTGATAGTCACAGTGACAAAGAACAATGAAAATCAGTGAAGCTAAAGTCCACAGGCCTCTTTCACACCAGCAGTTCCGAACGCCGGTTCGCGTTCGCGAGCCGAAACCTCCGAACGTTGGTGCTGTCTGGCGAACGAGCCCGCGTTCATACCAGTGTATCGTTCGCCAGACAGCGCCAACGTTCGGAGGTTTCGGCTCGCGAACGCGAACCAGCGTTCGGAACTGCCGGTGTGGTCCTGAGTAGGTAGGTCTTCCGTACCCCATTTCCTTGTGATAGCCTTTTTCCCAGCGACCACGAGTATCTTGAATAGATAAGTCCCCAACCTGTATCTCATTTTCTGTGTAATTGCCACTAATATAAACCGAATGTATTATTTGAGATGAATGTCTACCATTGTTTTCATGCCATTACTTTTGAGTTATGTTTAGTTTTTTTGTATTTTATGGATGGATAAAGTTGTGAGCTAACTAGCTAACAGCTAGTTAGCTACTTTGCCAGCCAGTTAACGTGAGCTAATATTATGGCGGAGGCAATGTGGCGTGTTCTGAATGTTTTGTTTTGTTGACATGCAGGGGTGAGAGCTGTTTTGTGCTGGAGCCTACCATAGCACTTAAATAACCATCATTTTGTTTGCACATTCAGGTATGTTGTATGTATGTTGTATCCATGGGTATGGTTTAGTCTTGTGTGTTGTAATGATATGATATGAATGGTATGATAACTGATCATTATTTAATGTTATGACGAAGGCAACAAAAAATAATGAGCAATAAAACAGAACATACACTTCTTCCCAAAAAGGGGATGACTTTTTCCCCAAGTCCCGTTGGTAGGTCGAGGGGGTATCCTTCCTCTCAGGAAGGGCCCCTCCCTCTCAGAAAGGGCCCCTCCTTAGGACCGAAATCACACCCTTTCCAAAGGGTTTCACTCCGTCTAGTAATGTCCAACTCTGTTAGTTCAGTCTCTCTCAAACGGCAACTATTACAATTACTTTATTAGAGGTCCGTTGACTGTTTTAAACATACCTTGTAGGCCATCTGGTTGTCCCTTCAAGACACCCGCTCATGTCAGCAAATCAGGCTCATTTCCCCCATCGGAAATCCTTCAGCTTCTCCCTGGCGGCAGCCGCTGCGCTCCTCCCCGGCTTATTTCCCCTCGTCTGCTGCCACTCTGCCCGGTGTCGCGTCTTCTCCCTCTCTGTAGTCGCGGTGCCTTCTCCTGGGAGACCCACCTCGTATCCTCTGCCCGCCATGTCTCTCGCCACGTCCTCTGCGCTGTCATGCGTTTTCACTCCGCTTTCCCAGTGGATTCGCATCCTCGCCAGCGGGGTTTGGAAACGGATCTTTTCCTCTTTCAATATCTTCTTTATGGCCGCGTATTCCCTTCTCTTCTGGACCACTTCAGTTGCATAATCATGGTCAAAAAACACCCTCTTCTCTCCCACGAGTATTTTCTTTCTCCAAGCATGACTGAGCACCATCTCCTTCGTTTCAAACTGTAAACCGGAAGTTTACCACCATTGACCTGGGGGGTGCGTTCGGAGGTGGTTTCTGCGCCAGGGCTCTGTGTGCTCTCTGTATCTGGAGTGGGGTGTCGCTAGGTAGCTCGAGTTCGGTGGATAAAAAGCGCTCCAGGAACTTGCCAGTCGAATTCTCCTCCGTGCCCTACGGTATGCCAAAGATGCAAATATTGTTCCGCCTCGACCTCCCCTCGAGGTCCGTTGTCTTCTCTTGCAGTCGTTGTGCCTGGGCCGTCACGTCTAGCATCATCCTCTTAGCCATTCCTCCAGTTCCGCTATGCGCGCCTGGGCCATGTTGTCACTCTGTATTTTAACGTCGGCATTAATCCCTTCGAATTTGTTGTCGATTTCCCTCCGGAACCTGGCGAGCTCTTCCATCACCTCCCTCTTCACATCGCTTATTCCCTGTTTTACCCCTTTAACTTCTTCTTTAACCTCACTCAGTTGTTTAATTATGGGTGCTTGCACTTCAACAAGTTGGTTCAGGGTAGCTGGCTCTGAACCCGTTCCCTGCTTCTCTCCTCGTGTTCCCTCACTCTTGTCAGGGCCCGAATCCATTTTGTTACTTTTAATCACCTTTTGGCTCGATTTTCTTTATCTAACCGACCTCTTTATTATTTCTCTTCTATATTACCTTGAATATATTTGTTGAAATATGATTTCTGAGGGTTTATTTTTGCAGAGTTGAGAGAGACTGAAAATGTGCGACTAATCACTCCGCCATCATACCGGAAGCCTCGAGATAAGAGTTTTAATTACTTATTTAGTTTTAGAATGATTTGGGATGTAAAACAAACGGTGTGAAGGAAGAAAATTAAATAACACAAAATGACAAGCATTGTCAAGTTTTAATCAAGTATCATAAAGGAGCATTTATGAGCCAGTATGAATGCAAAATCCCTCAGCCGGTTTACACCTGTGATAATATGTTGACCATGAATTTCAGTTACAGCAAGGTTCCCCCCTCTGCACGTGAGAACAACTCTGCACATCTTCACTCTGCACTAAACCACATCCTTCTCACCGCTGCACTCACACACAGCAGCACTTCTACAAGACTAGACAAAGATCCACTTGCCCTGAGACGCCGGTCGTATGAAGCTCCCCTTGAAAAGCCTGTTTCTGACCAATCACAACTAATTATCTCACTGACTGACAGGCTACTCTCAGTGTAGATGGAAAGAACACTGGCACATAGTGCGGTAGTTTCCTTGAATAAAAAAAAAGACATAGACAGCCACTTAGCTACTGTATCACATAAAGAAGAGTAAACCCTTTGCAGATACATAATCGTTTACTCACAGTCTCAGGTGAATGGTAGGTCGAAGCTTCCACCTTCCTGGGAGAGAGCCTCTTAAAGAATGACTGAGCTACCTCAGTCATACTGAGAGACAAACCTGTGTGTGCTTTTATTAGTCATATGAGGAAGTCGCCTGAGACTTTGCTCAGACCACACCAGCAGGGAAGCAAAAGACAGCCTAATGCAATAATTTCACTTCCTTATCGGAGCTCTTGCAGAGCCTCTGGGTCCAGGTGCTTGTGTAAGGGGCCCAGAGTGAGCTCTCTCTCTCTCTCTCTCCCCTGCTCCTCTTTTTCCTGGTGTGGCGTTACGGTGTCTAACAGTGACTGGGTGAGGCTGGGTTCCTGCTGATCTAGTACTGGTTTTACAGTGTTGTAAATAGAGTTCCATTAAAACGTCTCTAGGGTTGGAGTGACTGTAGTGTTAATAACTCAGACGGACAAGCATTGAGCATGGAGTCGCCAGTTGGACCCAAGAAGATTTCCACACCCTCAATTGCTGACTCTTCAGAATAACAATAAAGCCTTCAGTTGAGAATTCAAAGCTATTCTATAGTGGGATATTGCATGCACGTATGTACTAGTACTATATCACAGGAATGCTAAACACCTAGTCCACCTACTGCATCTGGGAGTCAGCTCAACTGAATGAATGAATGCTTTATTTTGTGAGAATGTTTTTTTTATACATCACAGGAAGGTCTGAAGAAGGTCTATGACCGAAAGCTCGCAATAAACTACTGTTATTTTGCACTCTATTGATATACTTCAGTTCCAGCACCTCAGCAAAGTCTGATAACGGATGAGCGGCGGTATTTTCACTATATACATCACAGGTAGGCATGATAGTGCAGAAAATACAGACAATACAATAAACAAATACAAAAGTGTTGGGCCATATATATTAGGTTTACAAAGAAGAATTCAGTGCACTCAAATACAAATTCAATGATTACTCACATACTGTACATTTCTGCATGATAAACAAACACGGAAGAAATCATGTATATGGAAAATATAATACTATACTGGAATTGGATAATGCAGTGAGCTAAAACACAATTTTCTACACAATTGGTTGTGTGGTCCAGTTGGTACAGTTCAAATATTTTGCATAAATGCGGTTAAAGTACAACAGCAATGTGAAGCTCCTCCGGCTCATTCAAATTGTGTGGTAATAAAAGTGAGTGACAGACATTTTCGAGCTCCTTTACAACACCGAGCAGAGATTCCAAGGAATCAGGAATTGCATCCTGTATGACTTAAGTGTAAGACACAACAAGACACAATATATCCACAGATGATACTATTGGTGTGTGTTCAGTGAGGCACTATATGCATAGTGAAAAATAAATCATCTGCCACATTGGAAAAAATTAAAAAAAACATGCTATGCTTTCAGTTCCTAAAATGCTATGTGTTTCCTCCACATGTTCATGAAAAAGGAGAAGAGACAGAGCACAGATTGTTATGGTGTATGTTACCATAACAGGTTACTGCATGATAATCACATGACCTTCCTCTGGGACGCCTGGGCATGTTGAGCTGTGCAGTTTGCGAAAGCGTTTCCTGGTTCAGCATTGCTGTGTATTCAAAGAATCAGGTGTGTGTGTGTGAGACTAACTAGAGGGACAACCCGTATGAGATGTGACATTCAAATACAGTGGCACTTCACGGTTGTGGAGGGGAGGCAAGGAGAGAACTGTCGACCCTTCGCTGACTTGTACTATACCACAGGGGGAGCCGCCTTCACTACCTCCTCTGAGTGGTTTGATACTCATCAGATAAAACAAAAAAAGAGGGCCTCGCCTCACCACAAAATGAAGAAGAAAAAAAAAACTGAATCTGACAGGATTCCTGTTAACCGACCTACACTTTGTCATAGGAGAACATCTCTACATTTGCACACTTCCTACCTATCACTGAAGTGTTTGAGAGTTGTTCACACTTTTGAAACATCTCAACTCAGCTTTGGATCCTTGACATGTACAAGACTGACCTACTGTATGTCTAATCTTGTCTGCTTTTATTCTTAGCACAAGCATTTTTTATACTATTCCTCATCCCATGCAATACAATGAGCCCGTCCTCTGATTTCTACCTCCACCAGCCTCCCCTGCTTGGCACTTAGAGGACAGACACTTGCACACACAAATACATACCGACAGTAGTTCTCACAGAGACTAATCTCTACCTGTTTACACCTGTCTGTGGAACAAATTATCTCATTGTGGAGTTTGATTACCTAAGGCCAGTGAACGCTCCTTTTTCCATCAGGCCCTCCTCATACTGTCTGTTCAGTGATGGGAATCATCAATCAAGAGGATCCTAAAAAGTTCCTTTGGCTGTCATTATATATATATATTTTAAAGAACGTTTGCTGTCAGTTACAGTAAACTGTCAAACTAACTAGGAAGATAAATATAGTTTCATTGTATTGTCAGGTACTGTGAGTTGTTGAAGTCTCTGAGGTGTGGTTAGATCTGGGGGAGTGAAACAATACAATGTTCTTTTTTTCCACTCTGTACTCTCTCTCTCTTCCTCATACAGTGTTTAAACAACTTTAACCACGATCAGCTTCACCGGCTTCCCTCCCACCACCATTTGGTTTCACCCCCACCCCCATACTCACAAGATGTTAGCTAAAAACAGTCCATTATGGGGAGGTTCAAAATGGCATCTCATTCTGAGAAACAACCAAAGTGATATGATTCCAAATGACAGCAGACCAAATATGGTAAATGTTGGCCAGGGTCTCTGGTTTTTCATTCAGGGAACTCTGAGGGGGCTAGAAGTGGTAGTGACCCGCAGCATCGTGCTTGGAGAGTCCCAGTGGAAAACTCAGCTACACATACGGTGCACACCACACTGTGCTATTCTTCTCTGCTGCCAATGCTGAAAACGTTGTTGTGAACACTTTAGGTCGGTCTGTATTGAATTACATCTAGCTCTCCTTTGGTTTCCACCACACATATCCCTAATATACTTCACACATGATTTAGTTAAGCTCTCTTGATAGGACTGCCAATACACAAAGACCACAAAAATGTCAAACTGTCACCAAGACAGGATGGTTCATCTGTGAATGTGAATGTGACCCACACACATTTCAGCAACCACAGCTTGGTCTTTCTACTCATTTCCATTGAGGAAGGTGTAAGGAGAGGAGGTATCACCATGTTACAGTAATATTACACTGTTAAACTTTGAGGGGGTAGAGTGTGGGGGGTGGGGGTGAAAGTGGCGGAGGATGACACAGGGACTTCCCTCAACAAAGAAGAGACAAACAAGTCATGTTTTCCATGCCTGTATTTATTCAGTGTAGAAAAGCCATACAAAACTACAGGCAAAGGTCACACATAAACAATCACGGGGGAAGACCGTTCACTAGTCTTATGATTGACAGAGGAGAGTGGATGTGGGGGGGGGCATGTCAGTCCAAAAAGAAATAGACAGATCTTCAAAACACTGATGACTAGAACAGTTTCACGATGAAAAGTGCGTGCATGTTGACAGACAGACTGACTGGGACAATGCTTCACAGACGTCTCCGAATGACCTCCTAGGAATCCAGCAGGTCAGGTTTAAGGATACTTATTGTTCCCCATTATTCATAATGAACAAAGCCCTTAACACTGAGAGAGAGGGTGTGTCGTTTGAAAGTGATCACGTCACATTTCCCAGAAGAAAATACATGTAAATGCGACGTGAGAGGCGGCGGCTGTGGGGAGATAGGTCTGTTGTGAGTTCCTGATGTGCTTTCAGACATGAAGGTGGAAGTGGTAGTAGGGATCACAGTGATGGGAATCTGATCTCTTCTTCTTCCTCCTCCTCCTCCTCCTCCTCCTCCTCCTCCTCCTCCTCCTCTCTCTCACCGGTGTCTGCTTCTCTCTTTGTCTTTAGACTTCCTGGGTGAGCGACTACGGCTCTTGACTCTGCGCCCGTGGGCCTTGTCACGTGCCTCCTGCCGGTGCTTGCTGTGTTTGTGGTGTCCGTCTCTGTCTCGGTCTCTGTCCCTGTCCCTGGAGCGAGACCGGGAATGAGAGCGCTGCCGGCCTCCCTTTCTCTCTCGCCTGCCCTCCTCGCCGTCCTGGAGGGTGTGGAAGGGAAGGAGATGAGATGACAGAGGTAAAGAAAACATTAGTGGTAGCCAAATCAAACTGTGTGTGTGTGATGACACTGCGTAACCGGTTCCTACATGAAAAGATAAAGACCACATTTCCAAATCTCATGAATCATGCTTACTGTACAACGGCGGGAGTGAATACCTATTGTGAAACAGTAAAAGAAAAAAAAAAATAAAGTCCAGTTGCACCCCCCCCCCAAAAAAAGAAAGCAAGGGAACATTTCAACCTTAGATTTCTTTGGCTTCCTGCTGTCCTCGTCGTCTGAGTGATGGTGCTTCTTTTTTGAGTGCTTTTTCTCATTGAGCTGAAGGCTTGGCCCTTCTTCCTCTTCCTCTAAAACCAGGTCATACTTGGAGCTTTTGGGAAGGTTAGGGCAAATTCAAGGAAGTAGAGTGAGTAATTCCTGAAACATAAACCAAAGTTTAAACTGGCCAGACAGCCACTTCAAAGGCTTGCAATAGTTTAGATAACATCAGAGACAGTCTACAAGTTTGGTATCTAACTCCCTGAAACCCTATACTGTATGTAACAATTAATAATACATGGGTTGGGGTAAATATATATTGTTATATTTTAAAATATACCTAGAGTGATACATTCAATGTATGTAATGTATCTGTGGGTCGAATAGAGGACACTTTAGATCAATAATAGCGACAAACAATGTAGAATTCCATTCAAATGGGCATCTAAAAGTGCAAGGATACTCTTGTTTGGGCTTGACTTTATCCTTAAGAGCTAATTTGGATCGGCTGTCCTCATCTTTTTCGAAGGTCTTGAAGTCATCCTTGGAATACCTCCCACCTAGAAAACAAGAGAGGATGTGGTAACGTTTGCTACTTGGAAGGGTTCACTATTCATTTTCAATACCTCTTACTGTATGTGGAACTAAAACCATTGACCTGTTGCCAGAGGGAAGTCTTTTTTGGAGAAACACAAGAGAAGGGTTCAGTTTAAAATGCCTTTTCTGAAATGACAAACAGTAGAGCATACAAAACATCAACATTTAAACAAAGGAATCGTGTTATAATGAGGATACCTTTTCCTTTCCATTTGATCTTTGAGACAGACTGGCTGAAGTCTACATGTATGCGCCGGTCGTCTATGAGCACGTTGTCCATCTTAAAATAGGCTTTTTCACAGTCCTCCTCCTTTGTTGAGACAATAGAAATAAATGTCAGCTCAAAGAGGGTCAATAATGAGCCCTTAGGTATGTTGGTTTAGAATACAATTATTATTCATTGAGTAAAATTAAATCAGTTATAGTTTAAATGATAAATTCAGTACAAACAAAACCTACCATCCTCTCAACGGAAAAGTCTCTCAACTCTGACTCATTGATGCCCTCTATTGCTATAAGTGGTAACTACACTCTCTTGCTCAGAAGTGTAAATGACACATTCTAATGTGTCCTCATATCGTTCTTCTTTTGAAAGACGGAACTACATTTCAACGTTTCGAGTGTCATTGATTTTCAACAATGCGGAAATGTATTCACATTTTTCAAAAGAAAAGTCTGATCGGATCCCGATATGAGGACCAAAGCATTCGAACGTGTCACATGAGTGGAAAATTGTTAATATAGTGTATATTTCTCTCTATGAAGCCTTTTTGGTCATTCATGGTAATGGATTTAAGTGGAAATCAAGACATAACTAACCTTATCAAATTCAATGAAAGCATAGCATAGGGACTCTCCTGATTTCCAGTCTCTGATGATTTCGCAACTGCACCAAAATATAAACATGTTAACATTTAGGAAAAGTCACAGTAATGTTTCTGTTGAACTACCGGCAATGCAGACTTAAGTGTATTCTACCTTTTAAAAAGTGGTAGGGTTATGTAGGCCAGTACTTTGATCTCAGACAATGAAAGGAAGCGTCATACCATTTAATGGTTCCGAAGCGGGAAAAGATGATTTCCAGATCCTCGTCTGTGGTCACTGGGTTCAGCTTACATACAAACAGAACATTCTCAGGAGGTTTTACATCCGCATCAGGGAGATCACCCACCTTGAACACAAGTAAGCGTGCGCACACACACACACACACACACACACACACGTTTTATCACAACTCATCAAACCATTGTATAATCTATAATCTACTGACACTAATATATACTAGCAATTTACAATTTTTGTGTTGTGTTAAATTTCTTTTATTAGGATAAAACCCCTTGAGATGTGCCATCTCGTTTTCGAGGGGGTCCTAACAATACTACATAATAATAACAATACATATTACATAATAACAATCTCTCCTGACATCACTACTGAACTCTTGAATGTATTTGGACATTCTCTTGTCTACAGGGCTAGGTGGCCAGATGAACAGATGAAGCTCCTCACCATCTCCAGCAGGATGGCCTGGGTTTTTGCTTCTTTCTCCCTCAGCAACTCATCAAGCACCCCAGCCTCTTTCCCCTCTGTGTCGTCTATCACCTCATCTGCTCCGATTCGACCACTCTGCACAAGACGGGGTGGACAGTTAGGGGCTGTTCACAAATGACAGATTGCATCGTTGTTCCTTGTTCTGAAAGGGACACATGGTTGCTTTGTGCAACGTCCACTCACATCCAGCTGCTCCTTGGTAGGCTCAGGAGAGCGATCAGGTACCGGTAGGTTGGCAGGGTCATCGAAGGGGTCATCCAGGATCACAGTGTGGTTTATCCTGCAAAATGACACAAAAATCTCTCACAACACACCTTCTTGTCACTTTATGTTGGGAGATTCTTGCTGTACAGAAGCAATACCACGCCAAGGAAATGCAACCGACTGACCTGATATCCTGGAAAGGGATGAAGTCCTTGTCGACAAAGGTCTCGTTGATCTTGGCCACCACATCCATGCCCTCTGACACCTCTCCGAACACAGTGTGGACCGTGTCCAGGTAGTCCAGGTTCTCACCGGTTGTGATAAGGAACTGGAGAGAAAAGTCATAACAGCACAAATAAACTGACACGACCCATTCAGATACATGCATTGATCTGAGAAACATGATACTTCACTGTAAAACGGTTAATATCGACGGCATCAATATAATGTTAGGGTCCTTGAAAAACATTTCCTTGTAAAAAGTGGAGGGAACTCATTGAAGCCTCAGGTCCCTTATATAAGAGCTGAAGAGGTTTCAGTTAGGCCTAAGTGAAGTGGTTCTGTACTGTATCAATAAATGAATTCTTGTTGCCTATGCACACAACCTCTTTCACCGGCAGTTTCACCAACCTGAGAACCATGTTGGTCGCTGCCATTGTTCACCATGGAGACCATCCCCTTCTTTCTGTGTTTGATCCGTGGTACTTTCTCTGAGTCAAAGAAGCGTGCCTGGTCCCCATAAAGTTTGCTGAGGATAGTAAAAAGAAAATATTCTTGCATTACTATCATGCAGTGTCATATGAAACATTCCTGTAAGACATACAGAACTGCAGTATAGTGCTGCTACTGCTGCTGATGAAGATGATGTTGATGAAGATGATGTTGATGTTGATGAAGAAGAGGACTGACCCGAAGATAGACTCCCCACCGCGGCCTGTCCCTGTGGGATCCCCAGTCTGCACAATGAAGTCTCTCTGAAGGGATGAGGGAACCCCCAGTTAATGTAAGGGAACCATATCAGATTAGATGACACTTCACACATTAACTTAATATCACTATGTATGTATTTTAGATTGTTCTGTTGAGGTCAGAGTCTATTGGTGCTAACTAATATGACATAAAACTTGTTTTGAGTATGTCTTACCTGAACATTATGAATGAGGCAGTAATTGTAGAATTTGATTTTGCATAACTTCAGGAAATTCAGGGAAGCTACAGAATAAGCAGATGGCCATCATGAGAGCACAATAATGAAAACAGGATAATGAAACGAGGAGGTTAGACTGGGCAAACAGTAGAATATGCCATTTCACAAGTATGCTATTGCATAATTATTATGCATTTCCACATCAGTGCGTTGCGGAATGTCCCACCTCCCTGGCCACTTCCATCTAGCTAGCCCTGAACCAGGACCAGCCCTGAACCAGGACCAGCCACCATTCACTTTGGTTACAATATCATTTGGCTACAACAACATAGCTCATTTAGCTAGCAGAAGTTAGCCACCTCTAAAACTGAGGTTTCTCTTGCTGAGTAATTTGAATTACATCCAATGTAGCTACACTGTTTAAAATCAAAAGTGTGGTGCTTATTACTCCGCAATATGTTTTCTTACTTTTAGGTCTTTCTTCTGTAAATAAATCAATGACGATATCCCCTAGTGTTGTTTCAAGAAGCACCGCCATGCTCGCGAAGTAGTGATGGTCGGCAATGCGCATGGGCAGTAGTTACGTCACTTGTGGGTGTTGTTGGGTGCGTTCGTAAATACGCTCTGAGAGCGCCGGAGCGTACACTGGGTTCAACGTCATAGAGCGACCAAATAATTTGATTGAACAAGAGTGCTGATAAGATTTCCAGAGCGTATTTACGAACGCACCCGTTGTTTCTCTATATCCGTCGAGCCCAGATAAGAAGACGGCTAGCTAACAAGATGGCGATGAAACCAACATCAATGTATGCAATATTATTATTGTTTATGTCATTAATTTTCGCGGAGTCAACACCTCGACAGTTGAACACGGTAATACGATACATAATATTACATCCGTGCTAGTTTTAGTGAACAAGCTAGCTGACTTAAATGCTATGTTGCTCCTATTTTGCTGACTTTGTTATTATTAGCCTAGCTGCCCTATGTTGTTAGCTTGCAGGTAGCTAGCTTAGCTGTGCTGTAAATTGTCTTCAGATAAGTGATTGCTGTTTTGGGATTAATAGTGACTCTCTTCTCATCGTAGGAAAACATTCTGATTAATGTGACAGCAGGAACCGTGGGTGACACTCAGGTGCAGGAGTCCAACAACTTGCAGGTAAGTTCAAGCTAACCACAATAATTAGCTAATAATATTACCTGGCTATATATTATCCTCCTCCCTGTGTGCACATATTTTCAGCATTTTGCTGGCCAGGTGGATTCAATCCAATGAGATCTTCTATTTCTTTATAGTGATCTTCACATGATGAGTAAACTTGGGATATGACTAGATTTTTCATGAATAATCTGGCAGCTCTTAAAGTTATATTTTACCTTAATTTTCAGATCTGTCTGAACATTTCAGTTGATGAAGAGCAAGTGCTCATTAATGATGTTCCTGTGGAGTTGTCAGGGGTGACACGGATGAATTGCCTAGCGTTGCTCTGTAAGTAGTCATTTACATGCTGATAAGAGTTTACGACTGCTTACACTACTGCTTGTCTTATACCTCTTATCAACACATACTGTGCCATCTGTGTTTGCAGTGGAAACCACCAATGGCAGCAGTGAATTTGAATCAGGTGACTTAGTCTCAACTGTCACCCGGGTGATGGTGAGCCAGAATCGCCTGTGGAGTGATTCAGAAGAAGTGGTGTCCCTTCAGGTGTTTAGCGAGGTCATAGAGATGGAAGGGAGAAAGGTAGGTATGGCTGATAACGATGGAGGAAATGACCCTTTAACAAACTGATCAACTGGTGCAGTCAAAGTATGGGGTACTGCTTATGAAAACCATGTGCTTAAACAAAGCAGAACTTACAAGAGGAACATATTTGGGCTATAGGGAAACATCTGTGGTGTGACCTTGTTGTCATAAATGTATTGATGTTGTAATTGTATTTCTTTGCATTATTTCTTAACATTTAGGTCCAACAGCCAGAGATGTGTGAAGTGAAGATACTGATGAGCCCAAATTTCCAGAAACTTGCTCAGTACACCAACACCTACCCCATAGGACACAGTGAGATTTTCAGGATCCCAAGGGAAAACGATGTAGTTATCACAGATCCAACAAGTCCTAAAAAAGGTATACAGGAAGTGTAATACCTGACAGCCTATTTTTCTTGATATTTGAAGGACATGATTGGTGAATTCCATTGCTAAAACAATATTCACTTGCTCTATCCCTCAGCTGAAGACCAAGTTATGTCCCAAACCACGAGTCATTCTCCTCTGAAGCACGCAGAGACGACACAGGAGGAGACTGCTGCCCCAGGCAAGCTCCCAGAGACTCCCCTACGCATGGACCCTGACCTCTTGTATGATGCTAAAAGTGATTATATTGAGGATGAGGGGTTGGAAGGGATATCAGATCATATGCAGACAGAGACACCCCTCAAAGAAGCTCTGTCCTCTTACAGTGTAAGCTCATTTTGGATCAAACCAAAAAATATTTTGATAGTTTCAATGTTATTTAAAAAAAAAAAATATATATATTAAAATTGCCCTGATTTAACCTATGTCAACCTCTCTACAGGCCATGTGTCGATGGGTGGAAGAGGTGAGGGAGCGCCTGAGACGCTTCTGGTCTGAATCCCTACCCCTCTTCTTCTTGATCATGTGGGTGGTGGTAATTGGTGTTGTTGGGTCAGCAGTCATCGTCAAGATCCTGGACATGCTCTTCCCAACATGCGAACACAAGTATGTTTTCAGTCTCACAGAGGCCAGTGACAAACCTCCTCACATGACTGCTATTGTTGGAAGAAATTAAACATCGGCAGATCAGTGTGGAGAAATTCTGATGATGGGCAACTCCATTCATTCTTTCTCATCTCTCTGTTCAGTGTGATGCTTATGAGGAAAATTCTTTTTCTTTTGCTTTAGGGGAATCTTCCATTTAAATCCTGTAACTCTGATGCCGGAAGATGAAAGACACACTCTGCTTGAAAACATTGAAATAGAGGTTGAAGAAGAAGAGAAGAAGCCTTAAATGAAGACTGATGAAGTGGAGTCTGCTTGCAGCTGTTGAAACATGAGGCATTATGTTGTCAGAGAAAGCACCTTTCTCTTGTAGCACTTATACACATAAATACACAACATTTAATTGTATTTTTCCAGAGTATACCCTCTCAAAAGATGAATCTGAAATGTTACCACTGGAATAAGAACATACTTAAGGACCTTCTGCACACTGTTGTTGTTCATATTATGATTGTGTTGCCTCACAGTGCCTGTACCAATTCTACGTTTATGTTCTGAAGTTTCACTATAACACATAGGGCCGGTTTCACAGACAAGGCTTAAGCCTAGTCCTGGACTAAATCACACTTTCAATGTAAAATCTCCATTGAAGATGCTTTTTAGTCCAGGATTAGGCTTAAGCCTTGTCTGTGAAACTGGCCCCTAATGTGTTAATACTCATGTGTTACTGCTTTATTTTTGATTGCTCATTTCATAATCTTGTATCTCTCTGACTGGGGGATTTGATGTTTGTCATGCAACTTTTAATCATAAGACAAACTGCTTGAACATTCATGTACTGTACTTCATAGGTCCCTCATCGTAGGGGGTGTGTGTGTGTGTGTGTCTTACTAATGTATGTCTAAAAATAATTTACGGGGGAAAATGTAGCAGATGGAATTGAATGTTCCTGTTGTATTTTGACTGAAAACTGACTGGCCTGTGTTCAAGTTAATATATGGACTGAAGGGCCTAGTCTTGCACTGCTTAGTGCTTGAGTGCAGCACTAAGAATGATTATCCATGAAATCCCATTTCAAGTAATAGAATGCACTTTTAGTTCCTATTGCTGAGAGGTCTGGGAGGGCATATTCACATGGCTTTATGTTACAGAACGTTGGAGATAGACATGGAATGTATAAAACAATAGAGCTGTTTCCCTTTTACAGTATATGTTGTGTCTCTGTTGTCTGCGCTCTGGATCATTGTGCCCAGTGAATAGGCAGGCCCTGCTGCTTTATTAATTGCCTGTTGTTTGTACGTGTGTGTTTTAACTTAAATGGAATGTATGAATATGAGAACTGGCTGTTCTTTGGAATGTGATTATGTTAATGACACTGGCCATGCACAGTCAACGCTTGCATCCAAAGCAACACTTACAGGAATCATTTTCCAATACATAGCTTTGGATCGAAGTGCTGACTTAAGTTCTCTCAGATACCAAGTATATTCTGAATTCTCTCCAATTGCTTATTAGCTGATTTGCCTCAAAGCAGGCTAAGCATGACCAAAATAGATATCAATGTCACTCTGAAGACTTGGCTACAGGTTGGCATATGCATGGCATTGAATGGGGTCCATGGCACATGGACATCCTGCATCAACACAATTTGCATTTGAAGTTCTAGTAGTGAGTGAATGCAGTGGCTGTCTCATGAGCAGCTTTATATTAGGAAACTGCATGATGACTTCAAGTGCTCACCTTCCATAATAATCTGAGTGAAATAGACCAATTTACCTTCCTTTTATTGCTTTTATGGTGCCTCACAATTCCATGTCAGTCTTGTGTATGATGTTATGAAGCATGGAAGCATGACTTGTGTGCATCATTTATTTTCTTTTTTAAAAATCCAAATGTAATTCCTGTAAGTCCTGCTCAATAAATATGTTTCTGTAATATTCATGTTGTGTGACAATCTTTAGACTGAACAGGTTACACACAAAAAACATGACAGCAAGTCATATTTTACTTCCATAGCTTTATTAACAACACATTGTTAGTGTTCTATGATTGCATACAAATTCACTTTCAAATAAAATCAAGAGCATAAAACAAACAGGTAGTGTAACTTTGACATATACCCCAGTACATCACTGGATATAACACAGGAGCAAAAGACACTGTGGTAGATACTTTGGTAGCAAAGGTGTTCAAGGCATATAGAGAGAATCAAGTTTTTTTCCTAAGCCGTTGTCCTGAGCATTCTACCATCCCATAACTCTTTGATTCGTAAGAATGTACTTGCTGTAAAACATCACTAAGTAACATAAGGTACACGAATCAAGGTATGTTTCGGAATGTACTATTGTCATCACGACCAGGGCCAACTAAAAGGTAGGCAAAGAGATGCAATCTCTCAAGTGCACACAGTTATCCTACTTAACTTAAGGCAATATCGCTGTATACAAAGAAAGGGAAGATCTGACACGACACAGAGCCAGTGTTAAATGATTGTGACCAGATTCAGCCTTCCACTAATCCCCCCGCTGCAGACCTGAGACTGAGGATGTGGCTCATATGACCTGCCGTCTCAACAGGAGCCAAACTCTTCAATCCACTTCTCGTACTTCTCCAGGTCAGCTGCTGATACAGACTTGGACACCTTCCTCAGAGAAGACTCAAAGTCCTCCATGGTAGTGGGCATGTGCATCTCGTCTCGGGGAATGTTACGTATCTCCTCCGGCGTCAGACCCTCGATCCGTCGCCTCATAGCCATCAGAGAGGCATCCCTAAAGACGTTACCAAGATATGTTAACATTTCATGAATGATTGTGGATTTAGACTGAGGTATTTCTCTTCATCACAGTACTGGTATCTCTTATTCAAACCAGCACTCATCTTCTCAGCCAATAGAACAGCAGAAAAGTAAGAGCTTGTTTAGAGGGATAGTATTCACATTGCCTAAAAGAAAGTTAAAGTAAGAGCTTACCTGCAAACATTGGTGATGTCAGCTCCAGAGTAGCCCTCCATCTGCTCTGAAATCTTTGCCATGTCTACATCATTGGCCAACTCCAGCTCTTTCAGGTTGATCCGTAGCAGCTCCACTCGGCCCTTGGCTGTATATACAACAAATCACACACAGAGGAAACATACATTTCACTTAAACATAGTGTAACATATTTTTGGAAAAAACAGTGATAAATCCATCCAGTTTGCCATACAAAATGTATAGCTATGGGGAGAGCAGTGTGTGTGTGTGTGTACTGTGTAGTGAATACGGACCTGAAGGCAGAGGGATATAGATTCTCTTCTCAAGACGCCTCCTCAGAGCCTCATCAATGTCCCAGGGAAAGTTGGTGGCTGCCAGCACCATCACCATCTTAGAAGGATCGTCATTTTCTGAGGCCCCACCAACACCTAAACAACAGCACAATAACACCAAAGTGTAATACCATCAACATTTCAGTACTATCATTTCTTGGACAAAAACAAAACATTTACAGGGAAAGGAATTGCATATCATGTGATGAATGATGCACTGTATATCAAGTGATGTATTGCATATCATGTGATGCAATTATATTGTGACATGGAAGATGAACCGATGTGTCTGCAATCTCTGCATGTATGCAGTGTTTGCCAGGCCGCACACACTATGTTATTAGCAAGCTCCTATTACCGTCGTTGTCATGTCAAACGCAATAATTATCTAGAAAAGCAGTACTCTACCATCCATCTGGACCAGAAGCTCTGCTTTCACTCGCCGGCTAGCCTCGTGTTCCTCAGACGTTCCCCTGCGGCTGCACATCGAGTCTACCTCATCGATGAATATGGTGGTAGGGGCGTAGAACCGGGCCTGTACAGGGCACAAAAACATTAGAACACACTAGAACCTGACAAAACTTCTTAGATAGATATATAACATCTTGTGAAACAGAACTTCTTGTGTAATAATTCTAAAACAACTTGATGTGGAAGAATATTACCATTTCAAACAGAAGGCGGACCAGTTTTTCAGACTCCCCTCTGTACTTGGAAGTGAGAGTGGACGAGGAGACATTGAAGAATGTGGTTCTGCACTCTGTGGCAACAGCTTTAGCCAGAAGGGTCTTTCCTGTGCCTGGAGGCCCCACCATAAGTACTCCCTGGAAATAAAGCAAATGTTTTATAATATGTGCAACCTTTACATTAATTACAACCATTAGATGGTCTTCTTTGTCATGCAATTGATCAATGTAACAGAGAACGTGATGAGGTGACTTAGAACAGAACCTTCCATGGCCTTCGTATGCCTTTGAAAAATTCAGGCATCCACATAGGCAGCACAACGGCTTCTTTCAACAGCTTTTTTGCTTCTTCCAAGTCTGCAATATCATCCCTATAAACATTAAAAGGGAGTATTTCCTGTTAGCCAAACTCTTGTTTACAGGGTAATATTCTTTAGGAAGTTAATGGTTAATAGTAACACACCATTTAACATTGGGATTTTGAGATATAATGTCTCTCTCAAGGGCTTCAATAAGGTCTTTGTCATATCCTGTCCCGTCAAATTTCTTCACTTCTTTTTCCTCAGCTTTGTTCTGCAAGGCAGAAATATACAGGATTATTTGTCTGCTCTGAAGGGGTTCCATGTACTCATGCAGTAGAGGTTTTCTGAGAACCAGAAACCGGACTGACAAGCTGGTGATGATTTTAGGTAAACATGCGTACAGTGAATGGTGTTGAGTCAACATGCAAATCATTTTAGGTTGTGTAACACCAATGCGGCACATAGTATTTTACATTCTTGGGATCGTGATTCAAGTTATATAAAAGTTAGATAAAGTTCGGAAACGTTATTTTGGTCGATTATCCCTCCCCTTTAATAATACCAATTGGTATTGTATTTTATATCGTTGGAAAGCCTGATTAGTCACCTTTACAACGAGGTACAACTTGTAAGGATCATGCATTCGTGGAATGAGCAACACAGCTAAACGTGTGGGTAGCGGCCAAAAAATATTTGCCAAAATCCCCTATATTCTTCTGTTGGTATTCAGAAGGGAAGGAGCTGGTTTACATAAATAAAGGCTATGTACACTATCCACTGTACTATACTGTACAGATAGACGACTAGGGTTGTCATATTGCACAATAGTGTTATTGCACATTTATTTAAAGTGTCGCAGTTTGCAGGCTTGAAATGTACATATTTGTGCCTCAGCACTACACCTGATTTTTTCAGTCCAGCCGCTGCCATCAATCCGTCCAGACTGTCCAGGGCCCAGAACCTAGGTCTTTGCTGTGTTCAGGGCCTGGACGGCCCTGTGGTAGAAGCTGTTCTTCAGTCTGTTTGTCCTTGCGGCCAAGGTCCTGAACCGCCTTTTCGAGGGCAGCCGGGTAAAGTGTTCGTACCCAGGGTGGGTTGGGTGGGTCCCTGGAGATCTTGGAGGCCTTCCTGAGACAGCGTGTGTTGTACAGCTCTTCCAGAGAGGGGAGGGGGGCGCCGGTGAGTTGCTTGGTGGACTGGATGATTGCACTCTCCCACAGTAATAAGGAAAAAACAACACATATTGGCCATTTTTACACTTTATTAATTTTACACTGTCAGGCACCTCAGCAGCGTGTGGAAAATCTATACGCAGTCACAACAGCTTGGCACCTCCTCCTCATGCTGGTCACCAGCCTGGTCACACACTGCTGTGGGACGGCATCCCATTCCTCAACTAGGATTTGCCGCAAGTCAGCCAACATGGTTGCGTTGGTCACTCTGGCACGTACAGTACGCCCAAGCTGATCCCACAAGTGTTCAATTGGGTTGAGGTCTGGACTCACGGCAGGCCATTCCACCCTCTCCACTCCCAAATTCTGGAGGTGCTCTGTGATGATCCTGGCTCTGTGGGGGCGAGCGTTGTCATCCTGGAGGATGGAGTTAGGTCCCAGATTCTGGAGATATGGGATCGCCACTGGCCCCAGAATATCATTCCTGTCAATTAGGTGCCATTCAGGTGCCAGTCACACACCTGTGACTGACATACACCTGCCAGCACTTGAAGCTCAAAACGAGAGTGAATACCAACAGATGAATATTGCAGGGGATTTTGGCAACATTTTTTGGGCCGCTGAATGCGATGAATGTGATGAATGCATGATCCTTACAAGTTGTACCTCGTTGTAAAGGTGACTAATCAGGCTTTCCAACGATATAAAATACAATACCAATTGGTATTATTAAAGGGGAGGAAGAATCGACTGAAATAACGTTTCCAAACTTTTTTTGAGGAGTTTAGTTAAGCTTTTTTATTTTGGTAAGTAAAAATATACAGTAAACAAGAAATCCAGAAAGCCAGCAAGCCTTACCTTGTCTTCTTTTAGTTTGCCTGGGACCCCTATCTTCTCCTTGCCCTTCAAAAGTTTGGCCCTGTCACCGTTGGCCCCACGTGGCGACTGATGGTGCTGAGCCCGGGGGCCCACACTAATGCGGTTGTTGTGAGGTTTACTGTCTTTGTAGGGAACTGGGGGCTTCCTAACCGGACATGGGGAAGATCTTTAAGGAAAGAGGAGAAGGCTACATCCATCAGCCTGGGGAATACAAACTACACTTTCACCTGCTGGAAGTAAAACTACTATAACTTCTTGAAAGTAAAAGCCTACTTTTCTATTTCACTTGGACTTCAAGCATTCGTTTGTTGAGGGCAGCATTTTTTGTGCAGTCCAACACCAGGCACAGTGAGCACTAATCTTACTCACATGACTGCATCATTAAGTTATTTTCCTCAGACGAACAGCTTATTCTGCCTCTGGTTACTAAGCGAACTGCACACTCAATCAGATTCTAATAAAGATACTCTGAAAATCTCATAGCTGTGTCTTTAAATTCTAGGAAAAAGCAAGGGCACACATTCATTTTACACTGAGTGCACTTATAATTGACTAGACTCCACATACCTGCGTTCATGCGTATAATTGAATCCACATACCTGCGTTCATGCCTGCGTTCTACTTGAACGGGCCAAATATCTCCATCTTGATTGGTTGGTTTGGAAACGGTGGTCTCCTCCTGTTGGAAGCGCTCTAGATTTGCCATAATTTCTTGCACACGTTTATTTTCCTCACTTATCTCTTCCCATATCTGTCAAGAGCAAAAATAGGGAAGTGAAATTCAATATTATTCCCCAGAATGTTCCTGCCCAAACCACAATCACAATCAGTTTGATAACACCAAGAATACTAATGAGTCATTTACCTGTTGCCATCTTTGTTGAAAGCTGCTGTCACGTACCGAGAAACGGTATTTCTTGATTTGTTCAAGCACTCCTTGGTAGCAAACAATTGCAGAGCTGTAATTCCCAAGTAATGCATACTCTCGGGCAAGCTTCGCGTTCTCACTGATCTCATGTAGACTCATTCTAGTAGGAGAGAAAGATTGACAGTTTTAATGGAACAAATATCTAACCAGCCAGAGTAGCTTCGTGTTGCGCTGTCAATGCTCCTAGGAGGACGTCAACAACCACCCCGCACCAGAGGTCAGATCATTGTGAAGATGGGGGGGAACTTACTGTAGCGAACGGGATGTACACAGTTCTACGTGGTTCAATTGAATTTCAGACGAGATTCCTTTTACAAACAAAAGTGCATGACAGCTTTGGTGGAATGAAGTTGTCAACTAACATGCGTGCCAGTCAGTCAATTGATTAGCCAGCTAGTAAGTTGCTAGCTATGTGGTAATAGTTATTGTTGGGTCTACCTCTAATATATACACCTCATTATTTATGAGAAAACATTATCGGCACAGAAAAGCATTTTTTTCTAGACAGCGATTAGTCATTAGCCTACTCAACAATATGTGTTAGCTAGCTGGCTAGCCACCTAGCAACTTTGCAAAGTAGCTTGGTTGATATGCTAATCTGAATAGACCCACCTGTTGCAGTGATGTTAGCTAAATGCGACACACAAAGTGTAGACACATAGCTGGCTTACATCCAAGAGTTATCCAAATCCAAAGTAAGAGACCAGTAGCAGACACAGTGATTGCGCTGGTACAGAGAGAAACAACCAGCTCCAGACGCACACCCGCGTCCCAGCGTTTGAAGGCAACTGCACTTTCAAGCGTCATATCCTGAGTTGATGTACAGAACACAGAGGCGACTTTTGTTGACAGTATTGAAAGGTTTGCGGGCATGGCCCTGCACCAAATGCAGGATTAAACGGTACGGTACTATCATTCAGTGAAGTGGCAGGCTACTCTATGAAACTAGTTTATTGGTTTGGTTGATCCTGACCGTACTGTAGCAAAGAGACAGGGTCCAATTTACAGACCATCTCTTAGTAATGTTGTCACAACTCTGGATATGAAAATGTTATACCGTTCATATCAGATTTGCCACAACATTGTCCCATCCAAGTAGTAAAAAGTGTAAAACGTCGAGTGAACCGAACGTTACTACTGTTCATCTAGTATAGTACCTGGCCGACCAGCCTGTCGTGTTGCATAGTGAATGTTGTGATGGATGTTTGCATGTGAAAAAGACAATAAACTGAATTCATAGGATTGCTTTGTGCTTTACATTCTTTATTCATCACCCCCCTTTCCCTGCATCCAACCCTAAATACATTTACACTTGAATAATCATTGTCACATTTACATGATTACAACAAAAACCAGTGCAGAAATGACAGTGATGATATTCCATAACTACATTCAGATAATTCAAGGTCACTATTAAAGGCGAAGTATGAGGGGAGACCAATCCAGGTTTAAGTAGTATCAGTCCTTCATTAACAGGTAAACTGTGTCAGTAAACTCATATACAGCATAGCCAAGTGCTTTGGTTGAGACCGAATGCAAGTGACAAAGGCAGAGTTGCTTGAGGCTGTGAATACAAATGAGATAAAAGTATAATTTTGAAAAAAAGAACCAGTTGTCCCATGATGCCATCTTCTCTCTTTGAGAATTAGGTTAGTAGTATGGTGTTTCATATTTGCGACTTTCGGCAACCAGAAAACACTGAAGAAAACATCCATCTGTTTAAGGCGTGGAATGCTTATGATCATCATCATCATGATTACAGAGTAAAGATCGTTTAGAGGGGATTAATGAAGAGGGCCTGCCCTAATGAACATACACTAACCAAGAGGATAGAGAAAAAATATTTACATCAAATGTGTACAACAATTTATAAATACATTTTCTGTATAAATTAGAAAAATACACAAAATACTAGTTCAATCATCTATGTCTTGTCTAATCTAAAATGCCAGTCTGATTCCCCCCCCTCCCCCCATATATTTGGTGAAAGAGCAGAAGATCAAAGGCACAGCAATGAATAATTATTTATTTATCCCTGCAAATTCTACAAGTGTTCTCACTAAATCCCCATTGCAATAGACCTATTAAAATATAAATTAAGACAGATTTCCAATAAAAGCAAGTTCCAACAAAAAGTAAATCCCATACTTATTTCTCAACTAGCGTCACCAGTTTACAATATCTTAAATAAATTAAGGCTTAAACAGAATTTATTAGTCTTCAAAGAGCACCCTGATATTTTAGCTTTCAATTCAGTTTATGTCTGTTCAGACAGCACACACAAAGTATACCCTGTGCACTCCATGAATACACCTGTAGTGTAAAATGACTCCAGCTGCTGACTGATGACCATTATGACTTCAAAAAGCACATGAACTGCTCCTGTGACTAAACCTGTAGTGCAGAGCTTTCAGACCGTTGCAAATGTAATGTGTAGTGTCCGCTCTATATGATACATTCCTATCGGCTATGTCTCAAATGTTCCACCCCTCAGTATATGTACCGTTACACACAAATACAAACCACTTATGTTCCCAATTCCTGACCTGCCATCTGACAAACCAGCAACCTATTCCCCCCCCCCCCCCCCCGTCATGTGCAAGCAGTCCACAAAACAAAGACAAAGACGTTCTTAATAAAAGACACTACACATACACCAGATCACGACCCTGGGCCCCACGGCTGGTCTCTTCCTGGTCTCTCTCCTCCTGCGCTGGGGGATCCGAGTCCGCCTCATCCCCATCATAGCTCTCGTACTCGATAGGCTTGGGACAGCTGTACGGGTGGCCATTGTCGTCAAAGAAGCGCCGGAAGGTGAACTCATAGAAGGCGTGCTCTGGGTGCTTGCCGTTACGGAACCATCCGTTGAGGGTGTCGTTGTGGTTGCCCTCCCCTTCGTTGTCGCTCCAAAGCTTGTCTGGATCCACAGGGTCGAAGTTGGAGGTGTCCGTGCAATGTGCGATGGTGGGAATGTAGGGGGCCGGCTGCTGCTGTCGCAAGTCATTGGAAAAGTCGATGGTCTTGAAGAAGGGCTGCGCTTTTATCTCGTCTGTCCCATTCTTTCCGAGGCGATCCTCAGGGCCGCGGCAGAGCTTAATAATGAGGTCCGATGCCTCTGGGCTCAGCTTGGCATGAGGGGGGATGTGCAGTGTGGTCTGCCAGTTGATCACCTGTAAAGACAACAACACATCAGCATTGGGAATGTCGCAACAATAACCACTACCAGTACCACAACAGCATTAGGAATGTCAAAGGAAAACATGCCTGACATACTGTAGCAAGGCTAAAAACATGTTTTTAAGTGGTTCTTTCACCTTGAGCTGAGTTTCAAGGGGTGTGGTCGCCAAGAAAGGAGGTTGCCCAATGACCATTTCATACAGAATGACACCAACACTCCACCAATCACAGAGTTGGGTGTATCCTTGAAAAGAGAGGAAATAAGTTCACATGGTAACATAAACAAGGTACACAACAGAAAAAAAAACGTCCCCATGACACAATATAAATAATGTTATCACCTTCAGAGAAGATAATAAAACTGCCCCTTGCACAGGCTTACCTGTCCTCAGCAGCACCTCTGGAGCGATGTAGTTAGGCGTCCCCACGAGGGAGTGTGCCAAGCAGCGCTGGTGCTGCCTCGCCTTCCTCCTCTCCAGCGGTTTGAGCCGTTCTGCACAGCGGCAGTTCGTTGAGTCCTCCCATTCCTTGCTGAAGTCCATACTGTCCTGCCGAACGTGATCCCCTAGGAAAATGAACCATATCATGATTAACTTATCATGGCCTTATAAGGAACACAGAGTGAACTCAAAGAGGGGAACATTTATTATCTCATGTTTCTGCAGGATACATCTTGGAGTGGAAAAGCTGTTATTGCAAAGGCCCATACTAACCACTCTGGTAGTACTTGGAGTCGTGCGTCCAACGGAAGCCAGTGCAGAGGCCAAAGTCTGTGAGCTTGATGTGGCCATCTCGGTCTATGAGGATGTTGTCTGGCTTGATATCTCGGTGGATGAAGCCCATCTTGTGGACACTCTCCACTGCGCAGGAGAGCTCAGCGATGTAGAACTGGGCCAGCTCCTCACGGAAGATACCCAGCCTGATCAGCAGACTCATCATGTCTCCTCCAGGGATGTAGTCCATGACAAAGTACAGGTTGTCCTTGTCCTGGAAGGAGTAGTAGAGGCGCACCACCCAATCGTTATCGGCCTCTGCCAGGATGTCCCTCTCCGCCTTGACATGGGCCACTTGGTTCCTGAGCAGAACGTCCTTCTTGCGCAGCGTCTTCATGGCATACAGGGCTCCGGTGTCCTCTTTCCTGGCCAGGCAAACCTCTCCAAAGGCTCCAATGCCCAGGGTCTTGATTCGCTTAAACATGGACTTGTCCATTTTGGCCCGCTTCAATCTGATGTAGTTGGACTCCTTCTGAGAGAGCATCATGCGCATCTGCTCCTGGGCGTCCCCTGACAGCCCGACCTGCAAAAAGCACAGGATGAAAATTCACACCTTTTGCAAAGACTTCCTCATTCTCCATTCAACGGACTTAAAGATAAAACAAACTCAACCTAAACCAGGTGCATTACCAGAGTGATGCATTCTATTTCGTAAGTAGTTAAAAGTAAAGTATACATTCTCTCCATAAGGATGATATTAACAAACGTGTTAATAAATACTAGTGCACTAGGATTAGTGCACTAGGAGGTAAAAGATGAGTGAGGGGGCATGCTGTCAGCAGAGGGCTCAATCCTGTTAAATTAAAATGGCCAATCTTTCATCAGCGGCTTACTTGGTCACTGATCTGTGTGAGGACTATTCAGGAGGACATAATACGGCAGATACCTTTACCTTCTACATCAGCTGTTAGTGACAGCAAGGAGAGAAAGGGAGAGACAGAACAACAACTAAGCAGAGGAAAAGAAGAATAGTACAAAGAAAGACAAAATAAACTGAAAATACAGACTGAACAAGGAAGACATTGGAAAAGTCAGAAAGAATGAAAGCTAGATAACATAACTAGAACAGATGGAGCCGAAGTATTTGAACCAAGTCCTGTTAAACTTAGCTACACACATTTTTCCACATTTATTAACAACATTATTATGTAAGATTATTACTGTAACACCTGAATTTCCCCTCTGGGTTCAATAAAGTACCTACATATCTCTCTATTAGGGATGCACGATATGCATTTTTTACAACCGATACCGATAACCGATGTTTACCAGCTTCTCGTGGCCGATAACCGATATGAGAACAGATATAATTTCACAGTTGATAACCTGTAGTTCATGCACACCTGAAGGTAAGAAAGGCTATGCATTGAGCAAAGATTGATGATTTTATATTCCATAGTGATCTCACCAAATCTAACTTACATCACTATTGTTAACACAACAAAGAGAACACTTCTGACTCTTCAAATGTTGAAATCATTTAAGCCTCTTTCACACATAGTTCCCTGTAACTTCAATGGAATCCCAAGCTGTGCCGTCCAGCCATTTTCGCCGTTCACTCATGAGTCAAATGCCGGTAGATTTGCGTCTTGCTCCCTTTAACACATGTCGGCGTTTCCCTGGTTGCGAGATCTAAACTACTAGAACTGAAAGCGGCAGGTAACAGGCACGTAACATCCATATGCTGTATATATAAATAAATATATTTGACTACCAGCAAGACACCGGAGCACTCGTATCGTATGCGGAGATTGTATGAGCCCCGCGTCAGTCAGCCTTTCCGTAGAAATACATCGCTCCGTTATATATCTAACGTTACATGTTTAAGGCTGATCTGTGCATGATAGTGCTGCATTATGTTGATCTATTTATATCGATCTATTCTTGCCAATTCCTTATTACCAGTGGAAAGGGGGAAGGCTAAAACACTTTGAATGGAATAGATAGGACTTTCCGTTCAATGGAGGAAGCATGATACTCGCAAGTTCATCTCGCTTTTCCCCCCGTTGATGTATTAAACAATCTAAGCAATCTAATCAGAGCAGTTGTTACTATGTAATATTTTTGACGGATGTGCCCTTTTTGATGGAGAGCAGTGAGCGGATGACTGGATGCGAGCATGTATTTGACTAATGCCGATAGATTTGCGTCTTGCTCCGAAACCGGAGCTGTCGGTGCAGACAGGATTTTACAGCGTTCCTTCAAACTATCGTAATATGCCCAATCTATATGCCCAATCAAAAAAATTCTAACAGTTTCTGAAAGCAGAGAAGTTGCACTTTTTGAACAGTTGAACTTTTTTAGGCTTATTACGGTAGTTCACCGAACTTTTGCCGAACATGTATTGCAAATTGCAAATCTGCCTCAGAAACTCTGAAGAATGTCCACACCGGGGAAGCCATGTTTCGCTATCGTCTCTACACTGCGTGGCTGTACGCAGGTGCAGCATCATGAGCGCGACAACCGGAACCGGAAATATTTCCGGCTTCATATTATCGGCTCTATATCGGCTAAAATGTAATAAAACCGATAAATATTTAATAACATTAATTTCCCAATATCGGCGCCGATAATATTGTGCATCCCTACTCTCTATCTAACCGAACACAGTATTACAAGGTATAGTATGAAGGAAACAGAATCTAATGGTTGATAAATCTATGGAAATGCGTAACCTTCTCAGGTCTAGGCTACAAGCAGTGACTAAGCTGAGGGCACTCTCTCTCTCACCCTCTGCATCTCACTCTCCAGCTGCTTCTTCCTGCGGATCCTCATATGGTGGTTCTTCAGGACGTTCTCCACGTGCTGCTCCATGAAGAACTTGAAGGCCTGGGGCGAGTATAGCGGGACTATGGGGTCTCCTCTCCGCTCTTCGTCCTTCTTGTTCCTGCGCACGGGCACGGGAGACGTGGTGATCTGTTTCTTCTCCCGCTCTGTCCCCGCGGTAGAGCTCTCCGGGCCGTCCGCCTTGTCGCTGGAGCCGCTGCCGCACTCCTCCTCCTCGGCGGTCTCCTCTCTCCCTGAGGAGGGCTTTGTCCCTGGGTCATAAGCAGGGCAGGGGGCAGCAGGCTGCTGGAGGAGGTGTTTCGGGTATGGGGGCGGAGGACCCTGGTAACTGGGCACTTCTGCTCCGACCGGTATCTGGGGCACAGGTGCGGGAGGCTCCTGATAGGTGCTGGGAGGGGGAGGTGGCGGGGGCTGCTGCTGCATCCAGGGAGGGTGGGTCGGGGCCACGGCGGTGTGCAGCTCGGGCTTCTGCACACGCATGCTCTTCACCGGCTGCAGGATGGGGGCCTGGGTGATGGCCGTGACAGTAGTGGCAGAGGGCTGGGAGCTGGTGTTGTGGCCCTGCCGGTTGCTCAGCTGGTGGCTGTTGAAGGAGTTGGAACGGACAGGGATGTTGTGCTGCCATGAGGGGGACATGTCTTGGTTGCTGCTCCCCGGGGAGGATTGGGGCGGGCCACCACCGGCGGACCAGGCCTGAGGAACGCCGATGTTGTACATGTCAAGGTTGTGACTGTTCCGGTTGGGCACCATCATGGACTGAGGGAGGTTGCCACCGTTGACGTAGGATGGTAAGGACGCGGGGCCTCCGGCTTGCATCTGCTGAGCCGTGGGACTCTGCCTGCTGCTCTGGTTCACTGGGTAGGGGGGTGGAGGCTGTCTGCTGCCGCCACCTCCACCACCACCACCACCACTCATGGCCACATTCTGGTGTCCCATGTAGTCCTGCTGGTTTGAGCCATTCTGAGACCAGCCAGAGGGGAAGCTGAACTTGTTTCCTCCAGAGTTCTGCATGATGATGGGCTGGCGGCCCATGGGGACTGGGCTGATCCCCCTCTGGTTCTGGGGGGCTGGGGCTGCGTAGGCATCAGGCCAGGCACCTTGGGGAACAGGAGAGATGCGGGGCACCAGGTAGTCCATGTTGCCAGAGAAGCGTTTGGTGGAGGGGTTACTGTCCCAGGAGGGTGGTGGAGGGGTAGTGCCTCTGTTTGGGGGAGGAGTCACACTGCGCACCTGAGGCAGTAGGGGAGGGTTGACCCGTTGACCGTTGCCAGGGTGACCCTGTTGGAAGGCTGGTGGGGGGCGCCCTGCCAGGTCACTCTGCGGTCCAGGGCTATCTGAACGGTACATCATCCCCTCCACCATGAGGGGCCCATGTCTTTGAGGAACCAGAGACTCCTTAGAACCCTTCCAGCTCTGCCTCCTGAGCACAGGCTGCTGAATATGAGATGTGCCTGCAAAAGAGATAAAGAGAAAAAATATAGTTCAAACACAGAATCGGGACATGATTTGTAAGGTTTGGCGATCAGACGTTATTGCAATATCAAAGAAAGTATCAACTGGAAAACCCTTCCCCCAAAGGGTGTTTGTTCTCTCAATGAGAATGCATTGTCATTTCAGCGACAAATGTTATAGCACAGTCCTAAATCCTGCAACAATAGAATTTTTCCGAGAACAAGTCTTGATAAAGGAGGGTAAAGCGAGCAGTTGGTCCCAGAGGACAGACACCTACAAGGGGCTTTCATGCCAGCATTGACAGGGCGGGCGGCGGCTGCCACCATCTGCTCCCTCACCGGGTCCTGGTAGCTCATCTTACTGATGTACTCGATGGCTGCCTCCATGCTGCGACTGTTAGTCTGCTTCAGGGCACGGATCACCATTTCCTGGAGAGAAAACAGAGGATACAAATTCGAAAAGGTTGCGCAGTGAGCTATAAGGTGAGCATGTACTTCAGATCATCAGCATGGTGTTCACCCTTTGTGGATTTGGAAGGTGGGGAAAATCATCATATGATACAGAAATGCCGTAATGTAGGATTTTACAAGGCCTATATCAATATTTACATATTTTAGAGTACTTATACTATTTACCTTTTAAAAAGTCATACTATTCATGCTTTTCTTTCATCACATGCGCACACACTGACACAGGCACAGATAGACACAGCATTTAAGTGATGGTTTCATTGAGAAAATCATCAATCTCAGTTTTAGGGCAAAGGAATTCTACACAAATACCCAGACATGACTGACGAGCCAAAAACATCTGTAGCACGACAAAATAACAACCTCTGGTCTTGTAACATTGTTAAAGCTGGTCAGTCCACATTGCATAGTTTTCATATTTCAAATGAGTCAACCCTAGGAATTCAACATGGCGCAGCAGGAGGAACCCAGAGTAACGCCTACGCATGCAGGCTTGTCCATGATAGAAACTCATACTCCTGGACGCTGATTGACTTGAAGTCAAGATTTCAGTCAAGTATGTATTCTTTAAACCCCCCAAAAATACCCAACATTATAAGACAACATTATACCTCACTGAAATAGGCCTAATTAATAATCCACGTTCTGCCTTACCTCCTCAAACCCAGCTGTCAGCAGCTCCACCAGCATCTGTTTGTTCACTTCGGCTGTCCTTCCAGAAGAGCTGGGCTCGTTGGCAAAAGGCATGAGGGAGTTACGAATCTGTTGCAAGGCCTTGTGGTAGGGATTTCTAGGGTTGCTGCAGCGCCCTTGCTGCCTAGGGTCTTCGGGCTGTACCTTTCCAGCACCCATATCTACCTTCGGGGGATCAGAAGGTCGAGACAGGTTACGGAGACTCTCTCGAATTTCCTGCAGCATCTGGTGGCTGTTGCCACTGTAGTTGCTGGCAGGGAAGGTCTTGGGCCTCATCTGTCTGTATCCTTCGGGTTTCTCGCCTCTCTTCATGTAAAAACATGTATGTTAACAGCCAAAGGGGAGAACAGGTGAACACACGGCAGTGTGCTTCACTGTGATGGTATCAGGGGCCGAGATTAGCTTCAAGGTTTGAATGACTTCACATTCACACACTCTGCGTGCTGCTAGGGCACATAACCTGTTTGAAACAAAACAAAAAAACAAGAACATTGAATATCGTGCTGCATACAGTTAGGCTATCCCTACAATGTCTCCGCTGACCAGTAATTGTACATTAATGATAAACAGTGGATTGGCTGGATAGCACATCTGATGACATTAATTACAAGCTGAACAACATGGTTCTGGCGAGCTGTCAAATGCTGTTTCGTGAATTATAAACCTTTCCCACAGCTTTCTTTGAACAAATCATTTAGAAATCAACAATTACGCTACATAATTGATCAATGCAATAATGTGCTAGACTAGGGAGACTCCCCCTTGATCAATGCACCTACTAGCCAACGTGACCATTAAAACTAATGGCGCTAGTGAGCTACGGTAACTCAGATCACTTGATGGTTTGGTCAAAGTTGCCAAATAATACGACTGAGGTTATGCGTTAGTATATATAGGTTAATAGTTAAGTATAGCAAATAGAAATTGCAGTTTACCTTAAGTTAACTAGTGAGTACTTATGTCATGTCACGCACTGAGCAGTGTTACTGTAGCTACTAGGTCGCTAACGCAGCTAGCTAAGCTACCACCATCAGAGAAGCTCGGCGGCCGCCGGTGACTACGGCCAGACACCACGGGCCTCACAGCGACCAGCCCGTAGGTTAGCACAGCTAGCTAGCTCGCTAATAATAATAATAATAGGCGACAAGTGACTATCAGTGAACTTACCAGTAGCTGTATCATTCCTATCATCAAAACAGACACGTTTCAAATCAACGAAAAGGTGCTAGGCAACGTTGGCGTTGTTAGCTCGACAGATAGAAGCGGAATGGAAGTGACGAACTTCACTGCTGCTCTGGATGTCTGACAGACAACAGGTTGTTGCCCGGATGTGGGGCTTGTTTTCCCTTCCTCCCATGACCCTCTGCGTCGCTAACACACTTTGTTTCAACAACAGCGAGGTGAAGCAAGGAATGCCTTTCTTTTTCTTACAATAATGTACCAACAAAGTGAGCAATTCGTGTTGCGAAATATGTGTATTCTGTTCTGTAAATACTAGTAGTGTACTACAATCTCTCACTGTACCCAATACCATTCAATATGCCAAATGGGTCAATCTATCCTAATAAAAGTTATACATCAAAGGATAGTGAATAGAATATTTATTAGGCATTTATTTCAAAGTGTAAAAACATCAAACCAATATGATTTCCACATCAAAACAAGTGCTCAATATATCTGATTAGGGTTTGTTTGCTGTTGCACCTTTTGCATGTTCAATGAATGCATATACATTACATGTGCAACCTGTACCCATCAGTAAGAGACTTCTGTTTGCATGAGGGGGCAACATCTCAAAAAAGTATGCTTACATTTTCTTCAAAATCTTTCCTGGCAATCAAAAGAGTAATGCAATTCACAAAATATTTCCACAAGAGGTTTTCCCCAAGCCAGAACGTTTGTTACCGTACTTTACCACAAACCTAAATGTCAAATGACCTAGCACACACACATCTATCTGTCCACTACGATGAACAGGAAAAGAACAGTTTTCTAAACTGGGACCTGTCTGTTGACATAAATGGCCTCCCCGTCAGTTCCACAGAGAAGGCATTGTCCCAGTACATCCAGACTGTTCACAGACAGAGTTTGGCTGGGAAGCATGTGAGTTGTCTCCAGGCGCCCTTTAGTGGAGTCCCCGCTGAGCCAAGAACTGATGAGTGACTGGTTTACACCAGCTGAGGCGATCGCACTGCGGGAGATGATACTTGTGTTCCGTCCGCCTTGTGAACAAGAAAAACAACATTGCTTATTATGATTGGTATGGTATGCTCAACTATGCAATACTACCACAACAAAACAGACTGAGAAATTAAACATCCATAGCAGTACATAACAGTTACACTACGACAGATGACTTACTTTGTAAAAAGGATGGTGTGTCTGAATTTGAGTTTGTTTCCCAATGCAACAATGAGCCATCTTCTGAACATGTGAACAGGTGGTCTGGATTTGAAGGATGAAAGTGGACCTCCCACACTAAGACGATGAATAAACAAGTGAAAAACTGTTAAAAAACAACAACTTCTAAAACAACTTTGTTTTATAGAACAACCGTCACTGAATAAGCCCTTACTCTCAGCAGAGTGTGCCTCCATAAGTGAAAACGGCATGTTTCCCTGTCTGACGTCCCAGATGCAAAGCATGCCATCCTGCCCTCCAGTGGCCACAATGTGTTGCTGGTTGGGGTGTCTGTCCACACAATGCAGTGGGACTCGGTCCCCTGTTCTAGGAGGCAAAAATAACAATTTGGATAAAATCTCAATATAATTGAGACATCACACAAACTTGACATCACTTGAGACGCTGTGATGTACATCAGGTCATATAATTCTTTATATATATTTTTTTAAATGAACACCTACAGAGAAAGAATCTGTGATGGTTCGTTGCTCTGTTGCCTAAAGTCCCATAGTTTGAGCTGGCCGATAGAGTTCACTGTAAGGATCTCTGTTGTCCTCAGGAAGGTCACAGCATGGATTGTGCTACTGTCAGCATTTTCTGTAACAAAAGAGTAGAATCAATATGAAATAGGTGAAAAAAAGAGGATTTGTTTCAAGGTCCAGCGCCCTTATGGCAGAATTAAATGAAGACGACAATGGCATTACAACGGTATTGTTATTATCAACAGATGCTTCTCAGACCTATGGTGCGCACTACTCCTTGTTGGTCAGCTCTGAAGAGGATTATCCTTCCATCTTCCCCAACTGTAACAATCTCTGGGCTGTTACACACAACTCCAGTGCATGGGGCGTTGTCACAGGGGTAATGATGTGCTCTTTCCCATTGTTGAGAAACAGACAGTGTCTGTAGGGAAGAGAGGATAAGGTCCTACTGAACAACTAGTAATGACTCGTCTACACTTCAGTGAAGCTTGAAAGAATGACAGTCAATCTAAAATGTTGTAGTTACAGTTATAAGTACAGTTTAGGTATTCTTCAAGGTACACAATTGTGGCTCATATGATAAAGTCCCTTAAAATAGACCCCCATACCTGACTGTTATGATGATGACGAAAGATGGTCACCGCTCCGGTTGATGATGCTGCAACTATTCTGTCTTGATCCAGAAACTGGAAACATAACATTCACATAAGTCATGATACAAGACCAGGTAGCCATACTACGTTGTCATTTCTTACACTAACTGACATCATATGTCATGACTGTAAATGTAGACAATTACACTGGAATTGTGTAACGAATCCCAGTGCAACATGGTAAATGTCAGTCGAGACAAGTCAACTTACTTGAAGGTCCAGAACATCTCCTTTATGCTTGTATTCGCATAATAATTGAGGGTCTCCCTCAAATTCATCCTCCATCGAGACACCATGCTCTCCCATGGACCAGATTGCAATTTTGTTGTCCTGAAAGAGTCAGTAAGACAGTAAATAATCACAGTCAGTAACAGTAATATTAACTATGATTGGTTGAAATGTTACTGTTAATGTTACTGTATGATTGTTGAGAAGCCATGCTAATGTTTTGAAACAAATTGGAAATATACAAGCTAACGGCAGCCAGTGAGTTAGCTAGTAAATCCACCTCGTTGTCCCACGACCCAGTGGCAAAGATATCTGGTTGCTGTAAAGATGAAGATGAAACCGGTCTCCATCTCGTTTTGCTGATTTTCTGTGAAACGTATTTTGCATTGATGCCCTCCATAGTTTAATTGAAATGTTAGTAGCTAGACAACTAACTGGAATCAGACAAACACCTCTGCATCCTGTATCCCGCCAGCCAGCTCATGTACGGTGGGGAGCTGGGGACAAACTCAATGAGCTCACCATGTGATCACGCCGTTAACAAGTTAAGCTCTCGCGCTTCTCCTTGCGGGTGAACTAGATAATTCTCTTGTCAGGTGCATGCCTGTGCAATCAAAGCTGAGAGATCACCAAATGCAGAATGTATTTCAGAAAAGCTGACTTATATTTAAACAAGTGAGACCTGGGGCAAATGCTGTAGAAAAAACTCTGCTCTGCGGCAGTACAGACATGTCTCGTGACGTCTCCCCGCCGTCTGTACTGGAGGTGGTCAGTGTCGTAGGCAAGGCAGTTGGCGCAGGCGCAGCACTGACAGCTGCTCTCTACTTGCTTCGCAGAGTGTGTGTAACAATGGCCTGGAAATCTGGAGGAGCTAGCCACGCGGAGCTTGTCAACAACCTCCGCAGTAAGTTTAGTATAAAGTTGAATATAGTCAACTGTTTATTGAGAGATTCATTATTGATTAGGAAATTGTTGCTTTTTCACAGTGCAAACTATCAGTGGGGCTCGCGTGCTAACCCTAACGTGCGGTTAGCAATAGCAGCTAGCCAGCCAGCCGGGATATCATCCAGCTTCATGCTTCGCTCAGTCACGCTGTAATGTCTGAATGTTGTGATGGTGTTTTCAAGTCTGCACTCAGCTTGTAGTGAAGACTTCAAGAGATCATCCAGGGTGGATCGCAAACGTCTTATTTTATTCCATTGCTCTTCAGACTGGCTTTTATAGTGCAAGCATGTCTCAGATTTGTATGTGCGTCATTGTGTTTCAGACCGCCTCGTTTCGTTGACAACTGTGTTCAGATCTAAGAAAGAGAGAGCAGTTACCTTTGGATATGATGTTCGGTTGTCTGTGTGTCAAGTTTGTTTTGCAACAGCAATGCGTATTCGTTTTTCTAGGATCAATGGTCATATAACGCGTATAGCCCCTCAAATAGTGTATTTTACTTTCAGAGCCGTGCGTTGAACGCTTGGACTGTAGCCACATGTCTTTATTTTGCAGATAGATTTGAAATGGCTTGGTGTTTCTATAGTAACGTTGTTAG
Source organism: Nansenia antarctica (assembly GCF_963989245.1). Taxonomy (NCBI): domain Eukaryota; kingdom Metazoa; phylum Chordata; class Actinopteri; order Argentiniformes; family Microstomatidae; genus Nansenia; species Nansenia antarctica. The sequence continues at coordinate 56,053,637 of NC_137688.1, read as the reverse complement.
CAGCTAAAGGAGGGCGGGGCTGGCCAGCCATGCGGTAACGAACCAGGTGCTACAACTTGTACCTGGATCTATTTGAGCGTTGTTGATCGATTTTTTCTATTGCAGAAATATGTGCCCCACCCCTCTGAATTTACAATATTAGATTTTAGGCAAGTCACTCTGACGTACACAGACTGTTGTTGTTTTTGCACGCATCATAAGGATATCTTGACTATCTCGTCTTAACTTGACGCAGAGATATTCAGTATGTAGCATCAGTGTCCAAAATTCTTTGGGGTCAGCCAACCCAAGTGTCCAGTCGGCTATATTTGTACTGTGTCCAGCAAAGCATTGCGGCAGGCAGTTTAGTTGGGTCTGAGCATTTTGCCAGAACCCCTGTACCTTATGCCTTGTTCTAGATTTTAATGTAAACCACGTGACAGGTTTTATATAGGCTATTGTCACACTGTACAGAGACTACTAATCGGAAACGTTTTGTGGTGAGGACATTCATCTTCTGCATGAGTAGAGATTGAGGCCACTTTTAATATGCTCAGGCACAGCACTGCGTCCCGGGATAAAAAAGCAAAAATAGTCAAATGTGATGCTGAAGTAATGAATATTGATTATTGAATATTGATGATTAGATTCAACTTTATTGTCACTGCACAGAGTACAGTTACTGAGACAATGAAATGTATTTTGGCATCTAACCAGATGGTGCAAAATATATGATAATGTAGATGGTGCAAGGTATTAGAGTATAGGTATTACAGTGAGTATAAATAAAGGAATATAGAAGTGAATATACATGAGTTGAACATCAATATATGTACAGTATGATATTTACATACCACACTGTGATGCAGTTTGTCAGAATGCTCTCGATGGTGCACCGATAGAAGTTGGCCAGAATCCTAGGAGATCCACGCTGCTGCCCCTTTTTGACCAGGGTGGAGGAGTTGAGGGTCCAGGAAAGGTCCTCTGAGATGTGTACTAGGAACTTGAAGCTGGAGACACACTTCACCTCCATCTCATTGATGTAGATGGCACAACTATGTCCCAGGATTTAAAAAAAATAAAAACACTCAAACGTGATGTTGAAGTGATGAATATTTAATTGACAAAAGTTAGCAACACCCATCTCCCATTGCCATGTATGTCCAAGTCTTGACCCATTTACACATAAGTAAGCTTTAAGATGGATTTAAATGGGTCAAACTCATGCTAAGGGTGCACGCATGCTAATTCCTGACTTTCTTGTTGTATGCATCCTATCCTCAAGGGGTTCCTCTGTGTTAACTCCAATAGCACATCACACATTGTTCAGAAAGAATGACATTGTTCAATATGACATTGTTCAGGAGTTGGTCTTTCTAATGCAATTGGTTCATGCAAGGTGCGATTTGTATTGCATTTTCCACATGACCATCTAGACCTATGTAGGGTATGCAGGTGTAATGTATCCTGACTGGTGATAACCACTAAGCAGCACATAGTTTCTGGGTTGCAGGAGTAATGAGAGCAGCACCGGCTGTCACTGGCACTTCCTGCTGCTGGCACCAACTGTCAGCGGAGGCTCATGTGGAGAATTACTCTGAAGACACTACTGTGTGTGTGTGTGTGTGTGTGTGTGTGTGTGTGTGAGACTACAAATCCACTGTCAAGTTAAACACCGTCTGTCTTTTCTCCTCAGAAAATGGGATCATCAAGTCAGATAAGGTCTATGAAGTCATGTTGGCCACAGACCGGGGTCATTTTTCCAGATGCAACCCCTACATGGACTCCCCACAGTCAATAGGTGTGTATGTGTTTGTGAGTGTGAGAGAGAGAAACTACACAGTTCAAATTGAATAGTCTTTTATGCATACATGTTTTTATTAAACTTTATCTCTATCTCAACCAAAAGGATATCAAGCAACCATCAGTGCTCCACACATGGTATGACTTTTAAACAATATTTTAGAAATGGTCTCATTATGTTATCAATCATAACTAACCACAATCGATAGGCTTGCTTTTATTATCCATGCCAATGGAGCGAGTGCCAAAGACATGCACCATTGTGACGGGTGGTAAGGCTGCAGTTATTCTGTTGATCTCTCCCCCAGCATGCCTATGCGTTGGAGCTCCTGCACGACCAGCTGTATGACGGGGCCAAGGCTCTGGATGTGGGCTCCGGCAGTGGGATCCTCTCTGTGTGCTTTGCACGAATGGTGAGACACACATGACGGGTAAACAAATGACATTTCTCCTTGGGGACGGGGGACGGGGATCAGTTCCATTTCAGATTCTGAAATTCAACTGATGAAACTAATTGATTTACTCTCCCTTTCCAGGTAGGTTCCAAAGGGAAGGTGATAGGAATTGATCACATCAAGGAACTGGTGGACGAATCCATAACCAACGTAAAGAAAGACGACCCCAGTTTGATAACATCGGGTAGAATTAACCTAATAGGTATGTTGGAGAAGGTCCAGCAGATGTTCTGCTTGCACTAATTAGGCTATGACAGTGCCATCCATACATATTCAGTGATGGATATGTTCAGATAGACGAACCATTAACCATAGATTAAAAAGTGTGACGGATGTTGGCTCAAAACGTCCCTCCTTTGAAGGGGAACAGAACGCAGCTTAGTGGACGAGGGTGTAATGCTGAATAATTGAGAGTGAGAGTGCCTGGCTGCTGTAGCCTGCCCTGCAGTCAGACGGAGTCAGCATCACAGTCTAGCGATGAACTGGCGTCTCCCAGCTCTGATGCGTGCCTTGGCACAATGCCTGTCAGTGCGCCCGTTTGGGGGTGGGGGGTAGTGAGGGGAAGTGAGGCTGGCGCCGCATGGCGGCTGGCAGCCTGTGAGTGACAGCGGCTGCCTGTTTGTGTTCCAGTGGGAGACGGGAGGATGGGCCACCCAGAGGAAGCGCCTTACGATGCCATCCACGTCGGCGCCGCAGCGCCCAACGTGCCCCAAGCAGTGAGTTTCCAAACAACAGAGAAGAACACTCTTGAAAGCACGATCTGCACCCCCCCCTGTTAATGAGAGTCACATCGGCCCGATCCACCAATCCTACTCAGAAAGGAATGCTTTAGCCTTGTTTAGAGTAGAACACATACACACTGTGCTGATGTTAACTCTGTTAAAGATTAAACAAATTGTGAGTGCGCTTTGATGGGTCTACAAACATCCATGATGAATAGTATGTGTTTGTCAGGCAGACCTCTATGCAGCTGTAGCTACGCTGTCGTAGCGTATTTTGCTAGGAGCCATAGCATAGCTAATATGAAAAGAATGTTGTCTTTTTTTTAAACACTGATAACAAGACGGACAGAGCAGTCTGATGACATATGATCAGCTTGGGCCTGGAGGTATCTGGTTGTGACCCAGTCAGTGTCCTCTCACCCCTCAGCTCCTGGACCAGCTGAAGCCCGGCGGTCGCCTGATTCTGCCTGTGGGCCCGGCCGGGGGGAACCAGATGCTGGAGCAGTATGACAAGATGGAGGACGGCAGCACCAAAATGAAGCCCCTGATGGGGGTGATTTACGTGCCTTTAACAGACAAAGACAAGCAGTGGTCCAGGTGGAAGTGACTTCCTTCTCCCTCTTCTCCCCCTCTCTCTCTCCTTCATACAGTGGCAAAGGTGAAATGGTGTGTCCTGGAGCAGAAAATGAATCACAACGGCTCGAGTTTGCTGCTTGTCTATCATTATTTGCTTCTCCATACCATAGCAACTGGCTGCATGTTTTAATTTTAACCCCAATGAACCAGTTTGCTATATGACAATGCTCAGCTATAACAAGTGTGGGGTGAGATTCTCGTTTGGAACTAAAATTTATGTTTTGAATTATTGATTGTGACTATTAGAATAGCATATCATTAATTGCATATGTTTGATGGTTTGCATTTGGCTGTGATACTTTTTTTCTGATCTGGTATAAGAGCATGTCCGTTATCATCCTTGTTCCCAAAACAAGGACGTTAGCTTGTGATGACTTCATAACATTTGTGGTGGTCCAGATCTGTATCTGGAGAGACGTTTGTATTTTGCACACGTAGTGATGAGACTCAGATTGTGAACTGCAGGAATGTCTCTGACCTACTGTTTGCATGATGTTACCGTGCTGTCTTTGACAAAGCATACCTCTTACTCTGCATGGTTTAACATACTGCCTCTGTTTCTCACAGGGATGAACTTTGAAGCGGCAGACTTCAATATTCCACATTTCAGTGTGAACCTGGAGGAGACAAGTTTGGGTTCCAACAGCCATTGGATTTCTTTTAAAACATAACAAACCATGGTGATTTTTTTCTTTAACTCTAACTTGGGGTTAGAGTATCACGCTGAGGAAAAAACCCCAAAGGTCATTAAAAAGACTGTTAGAGATTGAACAGAAAAGATTGGTGGGGGTTAATCTTTTCTGCCCTGCATATTTTTTGGTTGTGAATTTTTTCATTTGATTTGCTGCAGGATTTTAAGTTTGTTTTGTGGTTACATCAGTGAATTGCAATCTACTTTTTTTTCTACAGTAATGCATTTCAGCTTATCACAGCTGAATGTACAGTACAAGGCTGCCAGACTGCTTTGACGAGGAAAGCTGCGTCAATAGATTATTCACCTAGCTCCAGAGTGCATCTGAAAGTCTAACTCTAGATATCTATATTGCTCGGTTTACATATGCTTTTTTCCCCCCACTACCAGTATTCAAGCAGAGGCACATGCCACATGTGGGGTGCACAAATGTCTGATCTAACGCACATCCAGTTGTTTAATATGCAGCACATGATGACACTACTGGCATTGTAGATCTATTCCTCTTAGATGGAGCAGTACAGATGGGACATACAGGCAAACGCCCCTCAACACTACTCAACCAGAGCGGAGTAGCTCTGCACATGGACATGCACACATACAGGGCTATGCTACCATCCCTGGGTTGTATTGCTTGCTGGCTCTGATTACGGTGACAACATCCTTTGCAGGCTTTCCTGTCTGGTGACTGATGAAGTAGCCCACTGCTTTGCCAAAAAATAAACCTCAATGCAAAGCATATGAATGTCTGTTGTTGTTTTTATTAAACATGGAATAAAAATAAATTTAAAAATGCACATTTATTTTGGATGATCCACGGCTTTCACAATTTCTGGAATGGCATATGAAAATAAAGAGATGCATATGCTTTTGCCACGTGTTGTCATGGTGGTTTTGTTTCTATGAGGAAAAAGCCTTTTCGAGACAGCATGGTTTGCCAGCACTCAGAAACATATTTACTGTGGAAGACTGAGTGTCTATTAGTGAGATTAGAATTCAGTATTAATGCATGTTACCGCTACAACATCTGAAATGAATCACAGTGGATATCTTTATCAATAGTAAACTTTACTGTCTCACATATACAGCAAGACATGAAATGCTTCAGATAAATCAACACGTAAACCTATTTAAAATACGCAGGCCTAAATGGTCAAGAAACGCAATGTTTTACACAGCAATATTATACTGACCAGAGAGGCTAGAACATGGGTGAGATGAAGGGATGATCATTTGGTTCCCAGGGATTGGATTAGGCAGCATGGCTTATGGCTTGTCATCAATATGGGTGTTGCATGAATTGGTTGGTGCTGTACCGTTGTGCTACCCACCCCTGATAGAAAGAGGAAAATAGTGCTTAACTTCTGGAGAGAAGACTACTTGTATGCTTTCTTTGAGTAATCTCCTGGCTGTTCATTGTCTATTTAGTTAAGATGATGATAATAGGATCTGTGTGATATGCACTCTGTCACATTACCAAGCGCCCTCACCCAAACAAGTCTGGCAAAAAAACTATCAGAAATGGTCAAAAGCTGATAGATTAAGCATTATGGCACAAATGGCACAACAGTGCCACTTAGTGGCAGAAGTATATAACTATACAGTACTATGTATCTGAGAGGAAAATATGCATCATCAATAGGTGAAATTTTAAATAAAATTGGGGGATGAAAGAGACCACGATAATAAATTAAAGGAAAAGGAAATCTCTTTCCACTATGAGTAGACAAGTATCACACCAATTATGTAGGCTACAGTTGCAAGCACTACATCCCTGTCATAATATCATAGAGGGCACATTTCCACGGGCTGTTATCGGCACTGCTCTTGGCCAGTAGCTGACTGTTAAGTTGCGCTCCAGTTCATCTTTGTAGAATTCTAGCTGGGCATATCGCCAGATCTTCGCAATGCTCAGAGAATTGTTAAACATCTCAGGACAACATCTATTTGATATCGCGACCTATTGATCTGCACAGCCCAACAGCTATGACGATAACCTGGATCGCAATCATACGGTTGGGGTTTTGGGGTTTTGGTGCGAATCGTGGTCGAAGCTACCCATAACCATACAGCTCTAAGATCAGATAGATTACCCTACCCTAAACCATAACCATTAGGGGGATACAAAAAAAACATGACCATCCGTCAGTGGGTTACAGGGCAGCTTCTATCCCCTCTGTGTTTTCCTGCCTGTGGGTCCTCGGTACAGAGGTCAACCCACCCCTGTTCAGCTACAGGTACATGCCATTAATGAGGTAATCAGACTCCTCGGTGGTGAGGGGGCGGGCCTTCTTCACCCTGTGGCGCACCAGCCTCAGGCGACAGCCAATCATGATCAACAGCAGAGCCGTGATGATCAGGCCCAGGGCCAAAGGAAGGATCGCACCTGCAGGGGAGGAGAGAGAGACACACACAGAGGAGAGTCAAAGGCACTGTAATACACTGTCAACTGTACATATCCTATAACAGAGGAATGAACTGTAGGAATAATATATATAATGTATTAATATCAATATAAATAATGTTTATCCAAAGCGACTTACATTACGACTTACATTGCAATGAGTGCATACATTTCAGTATATATGGTCCCAGCAGGAATCAAACCCACAACCTAAGCGTTGTTAGAGTACCATGCTCTACCAACTGAGCCACAGAGGGCCACATCAGATCACACATAAGCTTGACAGTATAGTACTTCTGAACTATGTTTCTGATGTTGAACAGACCTGATTCAGGCACGGGATGTCCTCCCATTACTGCATATGGTTTGGATATTGGGATGTCACTCTCCGGTTTGCTCTCTGAGACGGCCGCTTTAGGGGCTGTGGCTACCAAGAATAACGAACCGGTTAAGGCTGGTGAACATGTGAAATAGGGTGTCGAATTATGACGATGTTCAGGAATAATATGATTATTAAGTTTATTACAGTACCTGTCTCTGTGGGTTTGATGGGGGGAGGAGCTTGTGTTGTTAGCTTGACAGCAGGACCTGCATCATTAATTCAATGACTCATTTGCATCATGTACTGTAGTATCATATGAGCTACATGCACCTCTGTCAAGTATATGAATGCCATAAAAGATCTATTCAGAAACAAACACAGAGCAAAATCACTCACCAGTTTTCTTTATACATTCATGGTTGCAGTCTGCCTCCTGCAGAAAGTTGTTGTGGTTGCCCTTGCAGCCTCCGTAGATGAAGTGCTTGCAAACCCTATCCTCAGGGTCATGGTACCAGCGCGGGAAGATTCCTTTGCAGGGGCCGACATCAGGGGGCGCCGCACAGGGCTCTGCAGGGACACAAAAGGCAAAGAGCTTTTTGATCAGATGGTCTCTCTGAAAAACTAGCAGGGAAACCCCCCCCCCTCTCCCTGCCTTGCCCCCCCCCCCCCCCCCCCCTCTCAGGCTAATTTTGAGATCGAATGGCAGAGGGGGACAGAGGCACTTTGTTCCTAGTTCACATGGGGACGTGGGGATGAAGGCACATTCCCACCACAGCGCTGTGTGTCTTAGAGTGCCCCTGTGGCCTGCATTCTGCCTCGCTCCACAGTTCTCAGCTCAGCTCTCTGTGGCTCAATGGCTTCCTGCAGGGGCTCAATCTGCTTCTGTGCTACAGTAACAAACACACACAGACTCTCCACTCACAGGGATTAAAAGTCCAACCACGATGTATCTAACCCCATTACTAAGCCAGGAAAGTCATTGAGAACAATTGTCTTTATCAAGAAAAGATTATATAAAACGTACCAAATTGATGGAATTATTTCACACCTCACCAAAATTTTAAGCGTTTAATACCAAGGTTAATACTGTTAATCACTACTAAAAACCTTTAAAAACAGTTTGGTCACTGCTTTGTTTGAAAGTGTTGTGACGGCAGCTGGTGAAAGGGGGAACAAGACCAAATGTGATTTTATTCTGGAAAATGTAAATAAATGTCAATGTTGCTGAACACTTGTGACACACTTGCAAGCCAAAACATTGCAATGCAATGGATTCGGAGAGTAATCCCCACTACTATTTAGTTAACTATAACACTACTTTACATTGTTAGCAGGCTCACAAAATCCATTGCATTGCAATATTATGGCTTGACTAGCGAGTGTGTCATTGATTTTCAACAGCGTTAAATGTATTTACATTTTTCTGAATAAAAGTCAGAACATATGGATTGGTTACCGACTTGTTCCCCCTTTCACCAGCTGCCATCACATATGTGACAGTAGCTGGTGAAACCGGGAACAAGTCGGCAGCCGACGGACCATTTAGACTTTTATTCTGAAAAATGAATGAATTTCAGTATTGTTGAGGATCAGTGACACACTCGCTGGTCGAGCCAAAATATTGCATTATAATGGATTCGGTGGGTAATCCCCACTACTACCTATTTAGTGTAGAGTGGTGGGGATTGCTCACCGAATCCATTGCATTGCAGTGTTTTGCCTTGACTAGCAAGTGTGTTATTGATTTTCGGCAACGTTGACATTTATTAGCATTTTTCAGAATAAGAGTGGTTGGCGACTTGTTCCCGGTTTCACCAGTTGCTGTCACATAGTATGTGACAGGGTCTGGTGAATAAGTCCCTAAGTAGGGCAGGTAATTTTTCTGTGTTTTCCAGATTATGAAAGTGCAGATTGTAAGCTTTCAAATGATGTGTCAAAATAGTTGAAGAAGATATTCTTATTTGAATGTTGGTAACCCTCAAACCAAATACCGTAGAAAAACGCTCTGAATCTCGTTTGCTACCATCTTTGCTACCGCATTTCCGCGACTTGAGAATTGCCGACATCCGGACCTTTTCACCAGACCGTGGGTATATCAGATATGGGTTACAGTTGGATAATAACAATAGTAATGTATGAGTCAAATTGTTACCATGGTACAGTACCTTGACTGACGGTGCTCTCCTGTTGGCTGTGACTTGGTGGCAGTAAGGGAGGTGGTACCGCCGGGTTCCTGTCTCCTGGTTGAGCCTGTGGAGGTCTGGCCACCTCCATGGTCTTTCTGGGCTCACCTGGGGCCTCAGCCTGCTCTGTTTGGGCCACGAGCCTGTGTGGGCTGGATAAACCTGCAGGGTGTGTTACAGGCTTCCTGGTCCCATCAACTGGAGAGAGGACAGAGAGGACAGACAGGGTAGGGTTATCCTGGGAACCACGTTCTTTAGACAAGGAATCGAAGCACACATGACTTTGTTCTCATTTGTGTTAATACAGTATCGCGAGGGGACCAGGAACCAGGAGCTACTCAGAGCCTATAGGTGGCTCAAGGGGTTGGCAGGACTGACTCACAGCTCTGGCAGAAGGCCTCATCAGAGCGGTCTGGACAGTGCTGTTTCCCATCGCAGGCGTAAGTGATGTCAATACAGCAGCCGTCGTCACACAGGAACTGGTAGTGGGAGCAGTGACCTGTACACACTGGGGAGAGAAGAGGACACACTTCTGCTTTACTCTCTGCTGCACAATCAGCCACATGCACAGACACAGACACAGACACAGACACAGACACAGACACACACACACACACACTCACACACACGTGTGTGTGTGTGTGTGTGTCTGTGTCTGTGTGTGCGCGTCATGTGACTGGTCATATCAAATAGCCATTTGAAAAGGGACAACACTGCATTCAATAACAGACTGTCTTTTTAGTGAACCAGGGGAAACATGTGATTAAATTACATCGTAAAGGTCAGTTGCCTGTGTGATGCATTACTCCAACATGGAAACAGTCTTGTGTAAAACAGGACGACAGAGAGGCATGGCAACCATTGGTATTAATAGGAGGCAGAGAGAATAGGTGGGAAAAACAATAACTAAATAATACATCAGCATGTGGCATATGTGGCTGGTAACGATGGATACATTCAATGCAAAGAGATTGAGGTCTGTGTCACCTTCTGCTTGGCGTTCAGGTGCCAGCACGGTCACACTGACATTGTCAGAGCTCTTCTGTCCTGAGGTGTCGGTCACAGTCATCTGGAAGGTGTAGGTTCCCTCCAGCAGACCACTGATTTTCAGCAGCCCTGGGTGGGTCACCTTCAGAGGTGGGGGGAGGGGACAACATTTTAGAGGGAAAAATCAAGACACAAACACTGTGTTGTGATTATATGGTGTCATAAACTAGACTAGTTGCAAACTTGCAAACATACTCAATTTTTAGGATATGTGGAGAACACACACACACACACACACACACACACACACACAATCATTTAATAAATTGCAAGCTCACATGAATACATGAGTAATTACAGAATGATTACACAGGTATAGAGGAACTTCTTGCTGAAGACAATTTTGTTAAAATGTTGTCACAATGACAACGAGTGTATAAAGAATCAACAGTGTTTTCTACATATATCCTAAAAACTCTTGTCAAATCAGCACTCATTCACAAAATGGACAGCCTACAAAAGGCCTCTTGTCCTTGGAGCAGGTGGATAGAATGGCCTCTTATCTGTGACTGCATGGCAGGGCATTCTGTTCTGGAGCCCTGTCCACACCGCACAAATCACCATGTTTACTTAACTACTGAAACAAACACATCAGCTCCTTTTCTATGTGTGTGTGTGTGTGTGTGTGTGTGTGTGTGTGTGTGTGTGTGTGTGTGTGTGTGTGTGTGTGGATTCAAGATGAGACTTGCTTTGTGTCTATTGCAAACACTAAAATGTATTCTATCTTTTTATCTCCGTCTAACCTTATTGCAAAGACAACAATGTGTCCCAGAATCTGGGATATCAAATACCAAACAATACAGAATTATGACATTCAATAAAACTCAAATGAGAACGATTTGTTTTATTTTTATTGTTCCACCTTTGAAGAATGACATTTTCAGCTACTGTACATTCCAGGGACGTGCCGTCCATATAAGCAGAGTAAGCAGTGCTTACCCAACGAAAAAATAAAAAAGGACCGTGAAAATATTAAAATAAAAGTGCATGTAACCGTTTGTTTGTTTTCATTAAAAGAGTCGTATTTTAGGTCCCAGGGCAGCAGGAGTCATTCATTTTGACTTTGCATTTTTAGCGCCACCTGCAGGAGTAAGCACTTCCTACTCTGCCTGCATTGCGTTGCATATAAGCACTTCTCTCTCTGCTTTCCCTCGCATACATTCGAATGCGTGAAAATGTCTTTTTTATTTTTTCCCGATGCCTCAGCCCGCTGTTTAATGTGGCCAGGGTAAGCATGCTTATAGCCAATCAGTAGTTCGTTCATTCCGATAAGAGCTACTGATTGGCTCTTATCACTTTCAAGTTCACTTAACATTTCACCTTACTTTCTCTCGCCCGGCAGAATAGCTTATGCCAGCTAGCTCAAACGATCTAAATAATAATAATCAATAAGGATAACTTGCTTGATTTTGTGAATATGGACATTACTGTCAGCGACCTAAAGGGATTTCGTAGACTGGACTGGACTGGAAAAACACAACTACTGGCTAAAGGCCGCCCGGGAGAGTCGCTAGGGGCTACAGCAAGCCTGGTATGAGCGGTTTATATGATTTATATGATTGGCGAGGCTGGTGGCGATCTGTGCTTGTTTATATGGTTTGATGACAGACAGACTGAAGAACAGCTTCTACCCCAGGGCCATCCAGGCCCTGAACACAGCAAAGACCTAGGTTCTGGGCCCTGGACAGTCTGGACGGATTGATGGCAGCTGCTGGACTGAAAAAATCAGGTGTAGTGCTGAGGCACAAATATGTACATTTCAAGCCTGCAAACTGCGACACTTTAAATGAATGTGCAATAACACTATGTGCAATATGACAACCCTAGTCGTCTATCTGTACAGTATAGTATAGTGGATAGTGTACATAGCCTTTATTTATGTAAACCAGCTCCTTCCCTTCTTGTGTTTTTTTCAGTTTTTTTTTTCTTTCCTAACACCAGGGGAGCCACCCCTCCTAAATTTCGTTGTTTGGTACCTGTACTATAGCAATGACAATAAAGACCATTCATTCATTCATGTGATGTCAAGTGCCTGTGTGACAAAGTGTGAAAAGAAAGTGGGTTGTGAGTTTACTATGGAGGATGGAAACGGTGTGTGTCTGTGTTGTGCATGTGTGCGTTTGCGATGTTGAAACTGGACTTGTAGATTTCAGCAGGTTGGCTACTTGAAAAGATCTTGGTTCAAAAAAGATTGAACAATGAGCACCCCTGATATAGTCGAAACTGGCAACTGTTTTTTTTGTTTTTGGTAATCTGATCACAAAGTGACACTACAGTTTATTAGCGGGTTCGAGGGCATCAAAATTGCATTTCCTTGAAACTGCGTTCACCGATAGCGTGTATGTGTAATTATGTGTATTTCTATGCTTACCCAATCTAAAAGCTCACGGCACGTGCCTGGTACATTCTGTCAAGTGTGTTTAGTACCTTCATGTTGATGTCTGTGGAGGGGTTCCCTTTAACCAGGGCCCATTCATAGCGTGTGACTCCGTGGTCGTCCACACTGTCCCGGCCGTCCAGCACGGCCCAGTCAGTAGGCAGCTGGATCACCACGTCCTGGCCAGCATCACTGCGGGGCGGCTCATCCATGGCTTTAAACAACCAGGAGCAAAACCTTGTCAAACACACCTGGGGGATATTCCAGCAAACGTTGCTAAAGGACAACCCAGGCCTATTCTCGAAGTCTTTGCGAGATGTGTCAAAAATATCCAGGCTTATTTTGATAAATCTTGCGAGATTTATCGAAAAAATAAGCCTGGATTTTCCTTTAGCGACGTTGATGGAATTACCCCCCTGGACTCACGCTGACTTCATCTCATTTTAGAACGTAGGGGCCATATAGCTAAGCTAATGATTTACAGAATCCAAACACCAGTCTTGAAGTCCTAGTGGTAACGGTTGGACACTCAGGAACATGTTAAGTACTGGCCATGGAAACCAGTGATTGTAGTCTACTACCGGGCAAGGTGTATCAGAATCATTTAGTATTTTTTGTTGCACATAATAGACACAACACCACTGGAGGCCAATCTTTATATTGTATCCTGTAAACCTGTTATTTAAACAAGAAACATGTCAATCTGTATCTATGTGTAAGTGCACAGCCTTACCTTGCATTTGAGTGCCATCATCAATATCAGGTTTATTCTCAGGTCTCCTAATTGACTTGGCCATTTGGTTCACGTCTCCATGACTACTGGAGATATGCTGTCCTGATATATTGTGAGCCCGGCTGTAAGTGCTGAAGCCTTGCTGCGGTGCGAATGAACACACGTTTTTATTTCTATAAGTGCAGTTGAACAAATAGCAGCTGAGACCGTCGTCCGACTGACTGACATCCTCCTGGACCACCGCCACGCTACAGTGAGGGTCGGCGCAGCAGGCATGGAGACAGTCCTTCCAGCTGTACACCCGCCCGGGGGCCGAGAGGAAGGTAGCCCCCTGCTCGATGGAGGCCCTGGCTCTGATGATGTGCTCCTCCACGTCGTTGAAATCATCTAGACACATGTCAACCACATCATCATCCCTGGTATACGTCTGCTCTTGTTGGAGCTGCTTGCGGAATTCCTCCAAAAGCTCCTCAACACCTGATAGTTTGGATTTCAGATCCGATATCTGAGAGGAGCGAGTGTAAACCCTACTCACCAAACAGAAAAGCAACACACACGCAATGAGTCGATGATGCTGAGCCAGAGCCATGATCATGTTTACGCAGTATTCCCCTCGACTATAATTTCCGACGCATGAGAAGGGTCGCCAAATTTCAACAGCAGTAATCTTACGACACAAAATAAAACATATAATATGTCTTCATTTTGAGTTCTCTTCAGTCGCAGGTGAGCGCCGTTCTGAGCCGATGCTAGAGGCCCATTGTCGTTCTCCTGATGGTGCGGCTGTTCGGTGGGAGTGCCCAGCACGGCAGCGCCTGAGCTCTGCAACCCAGGGAAATAAAGGATTGACGTCACAGGTGATCAAAGGCTAAATATCAGGTCAATTTTCAAATCTCTACAGCATTACAAGATTAGATAACACAAAATGCATTTTTTTGCTAAATATTTTTTTTTAGATAGGATTGCGTACACCTACACCTGTTCAAACTGATGATGAAACGTTCAGGCTATTTGCTACTGTAGGCTACTTATTTTACTTATATGTAGGCTAGTTGTGTTTGATTGTGAAATACAATAGCCATGCAAATATTTCAGTTTAAACTTTATTTCACAGTTTAAGAGGACATGTTTGTGTTACACATTAATAGGGTAGGCTTAGCACAATTAAAGTCATCAATCTATCATTACATATTAAACAAAATGAACATACACTTAATTTGTGTAGGCCTACATTTGACATAGAACAACTTTAAATAAAATAACAAAAAAGTAGAGGTTGGTGATAACAACAATATGAAAAGTTGTTTTCAGTTATGATTTCATTCAAACATATACATTATTCAAAGCATTTACTTTTCAAATATCATATATACAAATCAAAGCAGGCTAAAACATCATAATGTTGCCCAAATACAAGAAAAATACATTTTCCATAGAGTAAAATATCTAATTTAAAACATTAACTGGACTATTCCTCTCAAATATTATACAAAATGTCCCATGTGGAAGAGTGATGTTGTGCCCTAATTTTGTTCCATTGCCAGTATCAATATCAATGAATTAGCCTATGTGCATTTTTTATTATTTTTTATTTTTATTTTTTACAATTTAAGGTATCTGTTTGTAAATTGTTTCTCTGAAAATAGTCCTTTACAGTTACATTTGCATTTTATTTACAAACATCATGTGCTAGCAACAATGCCTAATGAAGGTCAATGATATTATAAAAACTGACAAAATAAAGTGAAGTGATGATGACATGTCAAAGCCTTGGAGCGGTTAAACAAATAGGTAAAAAATAAAATTCAGGCATGCAGTGAGGCCTTGAGAGTAAGTACACATCCATACAAATACATTTAAATAAAGTAGTGATGATTATAAAATACAAATAACAAAAAATGTATTATCAGGACATGAAAAAAAAAATCTAAAATGCAGCTCAACAACAAAATAAATCTATTAAACATAGTATTTTTTCTCTCAGGCTTGTATTAGAAAATGGTCAGTCTCAGGTCTTGTAAACAAAAGATAGTAAGGACTATGTTTTACAACCGAACAATAATCAACAGCATTCAACAAGTTAAATGATCTCAGGTATTTACAATTGAGTATTCACGTTCCTCTGTTTCCTCTGTGGAGTCCTGCATACTTTGAAGCACCAGCTTCCATGTATACCATGTCTGTTGAACATTACAAAATCAGCGGCACTGATCTACTGTACTTCTACATGAAAAGTAACCACATTTGAAAATAGTCATCATTTTCTAAAAACATTTTCATGACGCAACAAGGTCCAACAAGGTCCTTTGAAACCTCACATTTCAAAGCTAGGTATGTACTGTACATGATGACATACTGGTACTATCCCCGATCCGGAGTCTTGCTCTAATAAATACTGAGATTAAAGTGCAGTGGTGAGAGGAGAATACTGAGCTGTGGTCAAGGCCTTGTAGCAGTAGCTCACTTCACATGAGGCCTCATGCAGGCTTCTGTCTGTGGTCTGTGATGGACTTCCATAGCTTACACAGGATCCCACCTCTGAAACGGAAGGAAACACAAGAAAAGGTAGAGCCAGACTGTTATTAGAAAGCACACTGTATACAAGTATTGCGATCAGTTAGTTGGTCTACAAGGCTGGGAACTTAATGATGGAGACAATACCATTACCTTAATCTCAAACTCTTCAGGTCTTCTCTCGTTACATAGTGGAGAATGTCATCCAACATGTAATCCTCTGCCAAAATCTAGAAATGGGAAATATGCATGCTTTTATCCTGCATTTGAAATAAGCTCAATTTGATAAGAAGCATTAAGTAGCCAATAGGTGGTGCTGTGTCTGTTACTTAGGCTGTTGATCATTCAAATCCCATTTGCATTACCACAAAGGCTACAGTTGCCTAATCCACTATACTCTCCGGTTGCAACCATTGTGTTGAAACACTTCACAACAATGGACACTGTTAACTGTAGTCTAGCGTGTATAGGACAAGAGGATTAAGTGGGTGTGGGTTTGTTATCAGAGCATACACATTTAAAACTGACATAGGAGGAGCTCCAGCTCAGAGACTGCGTCAGTGACCTACCCTATCAGTGGAGTCTTCGTCAGCTCCGTGGAGTCTCAGCCACTTGCCCAGCTCTGGGTCACCATGGATACCTGTGGACTGGCTCCTCTCGCTCACTGATGATGACGGCATGTCTGTGGATACACAGTTGGATAAACCAACGAGTTATACTCGATGCTTACGCTTATCATAACACTACATTGTTTATTGTCTTATACATGCGTCACACAAATATATTCTCTTCAGCGATCGTATCACATTCTGTGGTCTGAAGTGTGTGGTCAGGGACGTGCCTATAGGCTCGGAGCGGATCCTCAGTAGTTTGATTTCCTGTTCCCTCTCATCCAGGACCTGCTGTAGGATGGCCTGGTACTCCCTCTCCCTCTCCAGCAGCTGCTCCAGCAGCCTAGGGGGGTGGACACACACAGACACAGACACAGACACAGACACAGACACACACACACACACACACACACACACACACACACACACACACACACACACACACACACACAGGGTCAGGCCAGGAGGTGACACACACTGGACATGGCAACTCCAGACACAGTTCTAAAAATCTATCTGGCAGTCATTGTCATGGTTACAGGGCATGCATGAGACCCACCTGTTGGTTTCCAGCTTCATCCTGCCTAGCTCCATACTGACGGAGCGCTGGGCGTTATGGGACTCGTGTGAGACGGTGGAACTCAGCGTGCTCACGCCAGAAGTGGCCACCGTGTCGTCGTGGGCGGCGATGGGGGGGGCCCTGCTCTGGGGGCCTGAGGTACC
Organism: Nansenia antarctica; assembly: GCF_963989245.1. Classification (NCBI taxonomy): domain Eukaryota; kingdom Metazoa; phylum Chordata; class Actinopteri; order Argentiniformes; family Microstomatidae; genus Nansenia; species Nansenia antarctica. The sequence goes on along the minus strand of NC_137688.1, from coordinate 56,036,437 downwards.
TTCAGGCTCGGCGTCATCATCCACATCGTCCTGGTCAGCGGGGTCGCTCTCCGACGCCAAACTGAAGTGTGGCCTCAGCTCTGGACACAGACAGCATGTGATCTATTACATGTTTGGCATTTAGCAGACGCCTTCATCCAAAGCCACTTACGACAAATACATTTGACTAAGTAAGTGAATCATCTATCCATCAGCCATAGCAGGAAAAAGGAATCTATGCTATATATATATATAGTATATGATATATCACTACACTGTTACAGCAATACAGTAGCAGCAGTAACATGACAACACAATTCCTAATAATGCAACAGCAATACCAGGAATCTGAACAGAAGGAAGGGTCAGATACGTCTAGTTAGATAACTAATACTACACTGAGAGCCAAGTTGAAATGAAGTTCAGATCTGGCTCCCAGTGCTGCATCTCTCCCAGTGCTGCATCTCTCTGAGTGCTGCATTCGTTCTGGGTTTATGACGTGTCTGACCCTTCTTTCTGGTTGGATTCCTTGCAGCAATACAGGATATTGAAAAATGTGAAACCAAAGCAGAGCAACATCAAAAGCCTTGATAAAGCCATTCCTTATGTTAACATCAGTATTTGAGAACAATGGCATTTCCTTTTACGTATATATATATATATGCATTGATTATCAGTGATTTCTTAGGCCTAGAAAATACATTAATTTCATGACTAAAATATCAACATGTTCATTTCTCATATAGTTACATACAATCTACTGTATATCTTATCAGAACAGAGATGGCTTAGCTTGGATACACACTGGTGTGTCTCTGGTGTTATTATACGACACAGTGGTGTCTCTGTGCTAAGTCACACTCCTATGTTTAGCAGGCCACCAGTGCCCAGGGGGGCCATAACACCTCATTTAATAGTGGACGGCTGGAGACACTGCTGACAGGCTGCAGCCGCCAGACAGCAGGATGCATTACCTGGCACCAGGATGGTAATGGCAGTCTGCACTGCTTTGCGGATGATATTGTCCAGGGCGAACATCCAGTGGGGCTTGATGTTGTGGTTTCGCAGCACTTTGTTTACCTGGAGACGCAGTGGTCGTACGCACATGCACGAGCACACGCACACACGCACACGCACGCGCACACGCACACACGCACACACGCACACACACACACACACACCCCTCCATTAATAATTACGCAGCCACATGGTCATAGTCACAGAAAGGGAAACAGTCTTCATCTCTGGGTGTCTGTTTACACTGCCTGCGGTGGTTGTTCAGCAAGTAGATAGATAAGTAAATAGATAATTTCAACCAATATCCATGCACTGTGGAAATTTCAAGCAAGAAAAACAAGTTTGTAGAGAGCACTGATAGTGATGACAGTGTTTGTGCCCTGGGTTTGGATTGGGTTTCATATGGGTGACCACTAGGAGGCATCAGAGCTCACTATTGGTAAAGACAGTTATGTAATACCTCTCGCATAACAACAAGATGCTACAGTGTCTTTTCATTTGCATAATTATATTTACGAGGCAGAGAGCAGATCACAGCCTCTTTACATGCTGTGCAATTAAGCTGACAGACTTCCCTTTTATTGCCGTTCTTAAAGGTCAGAAGTATTTCACACTCGATTGTCTGATCATCTGTTTGTTCAAACGATGGCTGCCTGCCAACATACTTCAGCTGTGAACAGCTTATGGAAAAAACCCTCGAATAATACTCAAGCCTCAAGAGCTTTTACTTCATACAATGACCATTTAATGATAGATAGAAAATGGAATTTCACAAATGACCATAGACATTATAAAGAGATTCCATCAAACCGGTGACAAACAGGCACTTACCGCGTCCTGGAAGCCGAACAGCACCACCTGTAGCTGACTGATGGCCGTGCTGTCGAAGTCCAGCTCCAGTTTAAGCTGGGATAGGGTGCCTGCGATGATCTTCCTGTCCGCCATACGGACAAAGTCCCCCAGACTGACCACCAGGGTGGAGACATGCTGATGTCTCAGTCTGCTGTCCTCTGAGCTCTACACGGATCGAGGAGAGGAGGATGGAAGGGAGGGTGGGTGAGAAGAGGGAAGGGAGGAGGGTGAAGAGAAGGAAGGTCAATATTACTGGTGCATAATGCCAAGTCTCCCTTAAAAATAAAAAAATTGACATTCATATCTCTGAGACATCCCCCCTCGTTCTGTCCAGCCCCGTACTTGACCAATGGTAAGTAACTGACCTGGTTGAGAGCCTCCATGATGTTAGCCACCACCTTGTCCCTGTCCTCTGTGAGGATGCGGTGCAGGGTGGCCCTCCTTTCGCTGTCCTTCCTCAGCATGAAGAACCCAGAGTCCTTCTCCTCAGGGGACGGGGGGGCGCTATGGTCCTCGAAGTTCTCCACAGGGATACTGTGGTGTAGGGAACAAGGCTGGTACTGTTAGACCTCCCGGAGCACCTTGTCACCTCATTTACTGTACATCAGACTGCAGCTTTTCATCAGATTCATTCAGACGGTTAGAGGTACAGTACGGGTATGTGGTTCTATGTTGAAGGAACGTGGTAATGTCACCTGAGGAACAGGGACCTGGTTCCTTTGACGTCCCGCTCGCTGTAGCACTTGGTGCTGGGCTTGAAGATGAAAGGGTTGGTGTTGAGGTCGTTGTCAGGGGAGACGGAGCCATACTCGCTGCTGCTGCTGGTGTCCTCCACCACCACGGGCACCGGCAGGGAGATGCTGCGCAGGTACTCTGGAGAGCACAGTAATGATTGCAGGAGGGAACAGTTACACAGAGGATAATGTACTGTTCCACATAGTGGGGCTATAACAGGGGTTAAACATGGTCTGTGAGGCTTCTGTGAGGTGATCATCTCTGGGGCAGGGTACACACACACACACACACACACACAGGCAAGCGTATAGGCACATGCATCCACACGCACACACGCATGCATATAACCGTGCACATGCACGGACACATGGCACACTTGATGTCCACAATTACCGTAGTCTAATGACAAACTCGGTATGACAAACTCAAACTCTGTAAATTCTACATGAACTCACCTGATCCTGGTGTCAGAGCTAAGACAAAAACAGAGAGACATTTTTGTTTATTAATTGTGCAAAACATCATAAAACAAAACAAAGAGAGCAATCAAGTGGCATACTGTTTATTAAAATACAGAAGCCATTGTCTGTCCGGACGGCAGTGGTAACAGTGAAGCTCCGGCCTACCTGTGAAGCAGGTGAAGCCTACCTGTGAAGCCTACCTGTGAAGCTGCATTTGCCCCTTTTCTTGCGACTGGTGACAGTGAGGAACTCGTCCGTGAGCAGGTCCAGAGCGGTGGCTCTGCGGTCCGGGACCGGCTCAAAGCAGCGCAGGATAAAGGCCTTGGCCTCCAGGGACATGGACTCTGGGATCTCCGGGTGGATCTTAAACATGCCCACCTGTAGGAAAGACACAATACATCAAATATATAGATTTTGAAAAATATCGTTTTATTGCCATGCAATCTACTTGTCGGTCAATTGTTGGATTTTGGTATGTTATGCTCTAGGCAAGAGGTTGGGCCATAGACGGCAACCCTGGAGCAATTAGGGGTTCAGTGCCTTGCTCAAGGACACCTCGGCACGGGGCCAGCCGGGGTTTCGAACCGCCTAACTTCAATTATTAGACGCCAGCTCCTCCCGAGCCATTGCCGCCACCTACAGTCAATCACGGTCTTCAGTCTCTGGGTCAGGATGAATTGAGTAAGTTGTTGTAAATGCTTATACAGTACAGCCATTATCTCAAGAAGAATAGAGTTGGAGAAAGGTCATGTAGGGCCACGGGTATCTCAGAGTCTAGTCACTTTTCAGTCGAGAGGGTTTGGCCATCGTACTCTAAGACATTGATACTGTACATCACAGTTGATCAGTGACACTGTAACTATTCAAGCAGGCTCACGGGCTCCTCCCAAAGGACGTCAAGGCGACAGTGAAGGACAAATTCTGCGACTCAGGGAACAAGGCTCGTCTCACGATTGGACCTCTAGAAATTCCTGGCATTGGCGCCTAGGAATGTTCACTCAAGATTAGGAATGAAGCCCCTCCCGTAAGCATTCCAATGGGGATGGGAGGCGCAGCCAAGTTTATGTGAGGACTTAAGCCAGTCGTTTCGAATATCAGTATATACTCACCGGCCACTTCATTAGGTACACCTTTTCAATATAACGCAAATCGGCCAATCATGTGGCAACAACTCAATGCATTTAGGCATGTAGACATGGTCAAGACGATCTGCTGAAGTTCAAACAAAGCATCAGAATGGAAAGAAAGGTGATTGAAGTGACTTTGAACGTGGCTTGGTTATTGGTGCCAGACTGTTGAGTATTTACTGTTTTGAGTATTTCAGAAAGTACAGGCTCCACTATTCTAAAGCCAGACTGACAGAAATATTCCCAGAACTGGATGACAAATGTGATCGGTGTAGCCACACCCCCGCCAACCTTAGTCACATGTTTTACTTTTGTCCCAAATTGCAACCATTTTGGGAAACATTTTTCAGGACTGTCAACTATTTGGGGTGTAGATTTACAACCCTGCCCTCAGATATCCATTTTCGGAGTCCCCAAAACCATCCTCAACCTAAATAATATTCAGAAAGATGTAATATCATTCTCTTCTCTCATAGCTCGGAGAAGAATCCTTTTATATTGGAAGTCCACTAGCCCCCCAACAATCAAGTCATGGATAGAGGACATGATGACATTTATAAAACTGGAAAAAATTAAATTTACACTTAGGGGTTCCTCTCGGAACTTTCTTGCCAGATGGCAACCATTTTTGTCACATATAGACAACATGTCTGAACTTCCAGAGTAATTTTTTCTTTCTACACTCTGTTTTCCTGTAATTATCAATTATTATTTTATTTTTTACATTTTTGCTCTCACCAACTCATTCTCATTTTTAGACCCCTCTGAGCAATCTTTTCTCTTTTTTCTTCTTTCTTTCTTTCCTTCCTTCTTTCGTTTTCTCTTGTTTTCTCTTGTTTTTTCTTTTTTTTTCTTAGGTATTTAGACTATAATTTGTCTTCAAATAATGTGATATGCTTGCACTGTATGTACTTATGTGTAAAGAAAATAATAAAAAATCTATATAAAAAAAAAAAGAAAGTACCGTACTGGGATTTTCCCGCACAACCATCTCTAGGGGTAACAGAGAATGGTCAGAAAAATAGAAAATATCCAGTGAGCGGCAGTTCTCAGGGCAAAGATGATGGTGGTGGTGGTGGTGGTGGTGTAATGGTGTGGGGGATATTTTCTTGGCACAAATCTTCAGCAATTGCGTGATGCTATAATGTCAATATGGACCAACATCTGTGATTAATGTTTCCAGCACCTTGTTGAATCTATGCCACGAAGAATTAAGGCAGTTCTGAAGTACCCGATACTAGCAAGGTGTGCCTAATTAAGTGGCTGGTGAGTGTATGTACAGTGTATATAATAACCCCAGTGGACACATGAGGAACTACCATATATAAGTATGCTGACTGTGCATGTAAGCCTTTGTATTGGAAGTCATAGTAAAGTAAAGTAATTGACCAAAGATGAAATTGTACTTCCTTGAGCTACAATAAAGTGAAAAAAAATGTGTAGATACTGTATGTAGCCGAATGCAGGATTGTGTGTGTGTGTGTGTGTGTGTGTGTGTGTGCGTGTGTGTGTGTGTGTGTGTGTGTGTGTGTGTGTGTGTGTGTGTGTATGTGTGTGTATGTGTGTGTGTGTATGTGTGTGTGTGTTTGTGTGTGCCTGAACATGAATGGTTTTCAATCACCGGGTAATGCACAGCATTAGCATGTGTGAATAAAAAGCAGTTTTGCTTTAATTGAATTAAAAGGCATGGAAATTTCCATGGGTCTGGGCCACATCTACACAAACACCATGACGACGCCCCACAGAACAGACCACCCTGTTGGATCTTTACCGTTTTTAATGGGCTACACATGTCTAAAGTTTAAACACAGCCTGTGAGATATTATGGCTGAAGGAAACACTTGAAATTTCCACTTAAGAGGAATACAAGTGGAAAACGCAGGAGGCCTCATCTGTGGATCTATGTTTTCAAAAGTGTGTACACACACTACACAAACACATAATTGCTCATGTATGGTTTATCAAAGATTAATTATATGTAATCATTTTACAACAAATGAGATTGAAGTCGTTTCAGAGCTCAGTTTTTGGTGTAAAAAACATATCAATCAATGGAAAAATAACCTAATTGTGGGAGTCACTGAGGACCCAAACCCATATTGTATATCACAATTTGTAGGCCGGACAGCTGTCCTGACTTATGACCTGTCCTTCTTACTAAGACAAAGGTCAATACAACCATAAATATCTATAAATAAATAAATAAGTCAAGTTTTGATATGACTAGGAAGTATTTAGCCAGACCAAGTCCCATTCACCATATGTGACAGGGTTTGATTAATAGGTCCCCATCTTGGCAATTGTGAAACCTCACAATCGAGCCAAACAAGTCTTGTTTGTGTGTTTTCCGGTTTTTGGCATAGGACGACAAACGAAGCGATGAAGAACCCACTCGATGTCATATCCAACAGTATTCACTAAATACCTACATTTAGTTAGCAAAGTCGGGTGGGGGGTATTATTCGTATTAGTGTGGCAGTGTGTGTAGCCACGCCCACCCCAGCTGTATGTAAGTAGCCATCTGCTTGTGGATCTGTTTACAAGTTTACAAGATGGAGCTGAAGCTGAAGCTCTTGCTAATGCTATCAACAGAATTTCAAAAGCAGGCAGAAATATCGACAGTGGGCAATTAATGAACTCCTTCATACTGGACTATACATAACGGGAACTCCGAACTCCGAATCTGACGATGACAGATGACAACGGAATTTCAGACATTGATCTCCACATCAGTTCACTATTCTTGGGACAGTCGTCTGCACAGACCTTCTGCTGTGTTCTTGGGTAAGTTTTAGTGAGTTACATGTGTTGTTTACTAGGATTTTGTATTGTTTACTTAGGATAGCCAAACAGTTATTTTATGTTTTGTGAGTAAGGTAGATAGCCCCGTTGTTAGCATCAGTTATCAAACCACTGAAACTGCTCACCACAATCATGCCACCCCTCTCCAAAACTTGGGAGGAAGAAATACGTTGTCAAAGATAAAACATAATAATGAATAAATACATTTGTTGGAGACTTACTAAACATGCAACATAGTGTAATATGTTTCATGCACCATTTTAGTGTGTTTGTGTGTACCAGCTAGCCAAACAAGTGTTAGCTTGTTAGCTAGCTAGCTAGCTTTGTTAGAGATATAATAGATTATAGAAAAAGTAAATGCTTTTGTAATGAACGCTAATGTTGTCGCTAATGTAATCCTTATATCAAAAATAAGGATTAATTCATTGATATGTAGATTTGCTGTAGAATAATACTGTGGATTGAAATTATTTCACTAGCCTACTCCTTACAGTAAAACCTACACTAGCAGTGTGTCCACACCTCTGACCTGACATCTTTGTTACAGAATGACGAGGTGAGAGGTTCTGAGAGATGACACCTTGATGAGTCACCAGCACTTCAGGTATTTGTCATTGTCATTGTATAAGCAATTCTATTTTATGAACATAGTAGTATTTTGTAAAAGTGGTGTGTTGGTAACAGTGGGCAATCATTTTAAATGTACTGTCTTCTTTTTTTATTAGGCTACAGCTTTGATGCCCGGATGGGAAGGAACTACACCAAGTCCCACTAGATGCTTTATGGACTATAATGATAAATGCATACACACGGACACAACATTATAATTTTTTACCATTCTATTATTGTATTGCTCAATTGTATCTCCCCACGGCTGTCAGAACGGCAGAGTCACTACCCATCTTCCGTCGTAGACTGAAGACCCACCTCTTCAGGTTACACCTTAACTGCTCCTCCTGAGACATCTTCTGCCCCTCACCACTACGTCTCCTAAAGACACCCGCTTTCCCCTCTACTGTGTCCCTAAGAACTTCTATTGCCCCCCTTGTACTGTTTCTCTGTTTCTCCAGTGTAAAAAAACAAACAAAAACTAGGTTTTAGAAGAAGGTGATAGGAGAAGGTTTTTCCTTCTATCAATGGCCCCAGGCCTGAGCTAGATTACTCTTCCTGCTACGAATGGTGGACTGATGATTCTCATGCTTAGTATTCAAATGTATTGATTGTAAGTCGCTTTGGAATAAGGTGTCTGCTAAATGCCAAAAATGTAAATGTACATTTTGTATCTTGCCTAATGTTTTCCATTGCCATGAATTTTACTCTCTTGTACTTGTAATGGGACGTAATACACTTTTGGCACACATGGCAATAAAATGATGATGAATCATGAATCTTGAATTATTATTATTATTATTATTATTTAGCTATTTAAACGTGTCAGCCCTGCAATTTTGCTTCCTGAGGGTTAGCTGACAACCCTACTGACAGATGACAGGTAGGTAATGACAGGTAGTGTAATGAGGGAGTGGTTGTCTTGAGGGAGTGATTAGGGTGGAGTTAACCAGCTATTGTTCCCACCCATTACCTCTGTGAAAAATGTCTCTGAAATGTCTCTGAAGACTTATCTCAGTACGGTGGTTCAGGGGGTATCAACATTCAAATATCCATGACTTCTTCAACTTGTTTCAGATTTCAATGTATGACACATCATTTTAAAGCTTACAATCTACCCTTTCATAATCTGAAAAAAACAGAAAAATGATTTTTCCCTAGTTGAGGACTTTTTAACCATGTCCTGTCACATATGAGAAGTGAACTGAGATGAATGAGATAAACATGTGAGCGTTCCACCCTTGTTGTCTTTTGACCTCTAACCTTGAACATGGCTGCCTGCGGTTCCCCCAGCTCGTAGAAGGGAGGTTTCCCAGTGGCCATCTCTATGATGGTGCAGCCCAGAGACCAGATGTCCGCAGGCTTGCCGTAGCCTCTAGGGCCTTTGTCTATAATCTCGGGGGCCATGTACTGTAGTGTCCCTGAAAAACAAACAAAAACACCAGAGATATTGACCAATTATACCAATAACCAATGAATAATAACCAATTATACCCATAACCAATTAATAAGATCCAATTATACATCTAACTAATTAATAATAACCAATTATACAAATAACAAATTAATAATAACCAATTATACCAATAACACAGCTACGAGTAACCAATTCCATTTGTTGCATTGACGATACAGACTACGATCAGTTTAACAAATGACCAGCTTTTAAGGCTTTTAAGGTTAGGCTTACCCTGGCTCTGAGTGAAAGTGAAATGTTTCCAGCGTCCTTCAATAGCATTATGTAAAAAATACAGGAAGTACCGAGTGATCCTGGCATGGGATGGATGTCTTTTTTTTTTTTACAATTATTTTTTTAATATATATTTATATTTAAGGGCATTTCTACTTTTATTGGGATAGAGACAGTAGAGATTGACAGGAAGGATGGGTGAGAGAGAGAGGAGGGATGACATGCAACATTATGTCGAGGGACGGAATCGAACCAGGAACCTTGCAATGATACGGTATGCGCATAAGTGTGCTACGCCACTAAGCACCCTGGGATGGATTTATTTTGCTCTAATTCTAGACTACTGTAGGTTGAGCATTAAACAATAGGCTACTGTAGGTTGAGCATTAAACGGTAGGCTACTGTAGGTTGAGCATTAAACGGTAGGCAACTGTAGGTTGAGCATTAAACGGTAGGCTACTGTAGGTTGAGCATTAAACGGTAGGCTGAGTACTGTGCTGCTGGCACCTGAAGACACACATTGGTTCCAAACAGGAGAAGCAGCAGACTGTACACTGAAACGTCTCAGGTGCTCAGGACGAGTGGTTAAACGCACCAATCAGCATTCAGGCAAGGTGAACGAGGAGGTCAATCTGTGCTACAGTATACTTGGCTGACACAATGTCAACACTGGCATAACCCAGTCTCCCTGACCTGACCATAAACTGGCAGCACACAGCACTCTGAATAGCAACGGCAGGCTATTCTAAGATACAGCAGTTACAGGATAATGAGTTGAGATGAGATTCATCCTTCTGAGTCTAGAATTTGAGTCTAGTCATTTTAAGTTATTGTCAAAAAATAAATAATTGATGAGATCACTGGGTGGTTGAAGCCCATTTTGAAACACCTTGCTCTTTCAAGGTTTTTTTTACAACGCAGAGAGCTTGACGATCATAAACCAAGTCAGACAGTCACATACCAGTGAAAGTCTCAGTGCAGGGATTGATCCCAGCCAGCCTTTTGGATGTGCCAAAATCCGATATCTTCAGGACTCCGCTGTATGTGTTAATTAGGACATTATCACCCTGTCGGTACAAAAGAAAAGAAAAAAGGAGACCATGAGAACAGGGAATGACACATATGGTAATCAAAGTTATTTCCTAGACAGCGATCGGCAACAGGTGTTCACAGCGGGTTTACATCCCCCTCCGTGAGAGGCTTCCAAACCAAAACAAGATGATTAACATTTACACGACTGGCTGCTGATGTCATTTATGTAACACTATTGTTAAATGGGGCAGAATTTAGTGCCCTGTCATGGGTGTATGAGGAACAGTTTGCTGACCTAAATGACTCCCAATCAGTTGTCAGTGTGTTTTATTATGACTGAAGGCTGTCAGCGGAACCCTCTTGTATAATAAGAGGAAGCCATCAATCTACGGCTAAACAGTTTGTACCCGTCTAACCATAAACATCCTAACACAGTACCACGTTCAGTTGGCCTCTCTGTTGGCCAGGTACATACTATACATAGTTTAGTACTATGCCATACATGTATGACAGTCCAATGGCAACCAAAGAGCTGATGTAGAGGTAATGGTTTCACCTTGATGTCCCTGTGTGCGATCTGGTTGTCATGGAGGTATTTCAGTCCTTCCAGGATCTGTCTGGTGTAGAAGCCGATGGTCTGCTCGTTGTTCTTCAGAGGGCCCCATTTAGACCTCAGGAGTGCAGAGAGGCTTCCTGGAGACCCGCAGGACAAAGGACGACAAATATCAAGATTCAAGATTCAAAAAAACGTTATTGTCTATCACATAATGATAGATAGACAATTGTCTTAGGTTCTGGGTTCACAAACAACATAAACATATACACCCATGAAAGACTCACAGAAAATGACATTAAAACACAAACTGTGCCATACATAAACAGGTGTGCAAAGCTGCATTCAAAAGTAGGGACGGTAGGGTTGTTGGATATTGCAGTGGGAATGAAAGAGTTCTTCTAAGTTCTCTTTTTGGCCAGAGGTGCTCTGAAGCGGCGGCCTGATGGGAGTGGTGAAGGGGGCGTGTCGACACACTTTACTTAGCATATCAGCATATTGTCTTCCTAACCAGCATGTTGTTCTGTACAGACAAAATAGACACTTTCAATATCTAAAAACATGTTTTTTGGGTTTGAGCCACAGGATTTGTTGGTTGGGCATTGACTGGGTGGTAAGTTTTTACATTTAACAACAGGCAACCATGGTTCTCTTACCTCCAGGAACTTGTTCCATGAAGATCTTGATGAATCCATTCTCGCTGATGGAGCCCAGGTACTGCACAATGTTCTTGTGCTTCAGGTGTTTGTGAAGAGCAATCTCCTCGTGGAGGGGCTGGGAGTACCTGCGGCGGGAGAGGGGACATCCGCTGTTACCTAAGCACTCACATACTCCTATTCATTCCCTATGAGACGTATGGCTTCAATGAGCTCTCTCCATTGTATTCGTCCTTGGCCGCATGCTGCGCCTGTCCCCGTCACAGGTTCATCTGTTCCAGCTCTTGTGTCACAGTTCTGCGCCAGGTGGTTTTGGGTCTCCCAGGTTTTCTTTCTCAAAGAAAACATTTTTCTTTCCTCTGTTACCTAAGCACACAGAATGAACAGGGTGTGCTGCTCCATAAGACTCAAAGCCTTGGCGTGGCTCAGATGTCTCAGAGTCTGGGAGATGTGACCATGGAGGTGACAGTTACGCAGACATGGTGATACACAAGAGAGGACAAGGACAAGGACACCAGATGGCTACGAATAAGATGTAGCTCAAGTCTAACAACAACAACAACAACAACAAAAACCCATCATGTACACCACTCCACATATAACAGACTAAATAATAGCTTTTGTCTCCCTAAATTGCAGGCTTCACTGGCTAATGGCTATTCTTGTGAATCAGACTTTTAGTGTTTTTCTGTGAGCAAGCTTCAGTCGCCCCTAAGTTATTCATCATACATCTCGACACATTAACTGAGCACACGAGAGGCCCCTAATGACTTGTGATGTGATTAGTGGAACAATGCATGACAGTGGAATCATCTCGACTCTGAAGGAGTCCCATAATTAGAGGCGAGTAGGTGGAACAATGAGCTGACAAGTATTCCAAGCAGAGATGATGGTGGAGGCACAAGGCAATGTGGTATTCTGGTAGTTGCTAAGCGACCCTTCCCCCCCCCCACTTCTCTTCATTGCCCAGTAACTCCATCAGGTAGACGCAGCAGCACAACCCTTTCCAGAGCGATGGAAAGGACGAGCCACAGAGCTGCACAGTGGACAGCTCAGCGGAGGGCACCTCTTATACCTTTCATCTGCCAATCAAATTCTCACTCTCCGGAAACCTACTTTGTTAATTAGGGCTCTGAGATAACACTCACAAGAGGCATTTGCATAACAACACAGAGATCCGTTGTTCAACCTGGATGTGTGAGGGGGGAAAAGGACAACCAGAAATGTGTTATGTATGTGTTATTTATGAGCTATAAATGCCAAACACAGTGTTGTGTTTGTCTCTGTATTGCTTTTGTTCTACTGATGGGGGAACTTGTAGGAGGTTAGGATTTGTCCTTTGGTCTTTTTCGAGCGGACACAATGTAAAAGGCCAGGAAAATGTTCTTTTTTTTTCTTCTCACTCACCTGCTATCTCTCTCGGGTATCTCCTTGATGGCCAGCCGCACCTGGTTGCTAAGGTCCCGCCCTGCGTACACCACTCCGAAGGTGCCTTTTCCCAGAACCACCCTATCCCCGTGCTCATCATACTCATAGTCGTACTGCAGCGCCAACCGAAGGAAGAAAGGGTTGCAATGAAAAGATAAAAGTTAAGATACGCTTATGGTTAAGATACAACGGGTATATAAGTAGGTTCAACCCAAGACAGTTCAGCTGCAGTGGGAGAACTGGAGCTGGCTACTACAAACTAGAGGTTAAAATGTAACGGCAGCTGGTGAAACCGTAAACAAGTCGACAACCAATCAAATTGTTCAGACTTTTATTCGGAAAAATGTAAATAAATGTCAACGTTGTTGAAAATCAATGAAACACTCGCTAGTCAAGCCAGAATATTGCAATGCAATGGATTCGGTGAGTAATCTATTAATTCTACACTCAAATCTGTGTACCTATTCTCTGAACACGCCTTTCCAATCACGCCCAGTGGCGCTTGATAAAATAGGCATGCTTGGCCCTAGGTCTTATTTACAGAATGGGCGTTAGGCAGGGCTATCTGCCTGCAAGTGTCACCTGCGTGTACCAGGTGTGAATGTATAAGGTTCTTCAGCGAATAGGTGAGAGTCCTATAAGCGAGGGCTTGAACCGAGTCGACTGAAAGAGAACAGAGGACAAGGTGAGCTTTACAAGGTGAGCTTTATAAGGTGCGGCGTAGATCAAACAGAAACCGTTTCAGAAACCTGTTGGATATGTGATCTGTGCTCGACAGGGAGAGGGTGTGTCATTGTTTACAGTAATAATTCACAGGCTACTGATACAGGAGCAGGTGCTTTTTCCCATTTCAAAATCAGACAATCACAAAATGTCTCTTCTCACGCACTTTAGGACAAGCACATTCACACGTGACTATATCAAATGTGTTACCTTGCAGTAAACAGTACCCTTTTGGGAGCCGAAACCCATGTAAAGACATTAAAAAAAAATATATATATATATAGAATATTTCACACGTCATCAGGTAAATGTTATTGGAGAGATCATTGTAAAAGAGTAAAGTGAGTAGAGCTCGAAGAGGATCCCTTTGTCTCTCTCCTCCCTCACCTCTAAGGCATCAGTGTCACATTCCCCCTCCTCCGGACCTCTCCAGGCCTCCTCGGCAATGCTGTTGACCAGATCGCAGAACCTGCAGGGTCAAGCAGAGCTGCATTAGCACTATGCTATACGCATGTTTACATACAGTACAACACCTCACCCTCCAACACACACACACACACACACAGATAACCTTCACCACACTTACGCCACAGCCCACACACACACAGCCCACACACACCCACACACACCCACACACACACACACACACACACACACACACACACACACACACACACACACAAATAGAACCGGCTGCACTTTGGGACGTGAAAGTCACAAGTCTCAACAGTCTCTCTGTGACAGCAGCTAGCTCTGAAGGAGCTCCCACGAAAACATGGAACGTTGCCTGCAAACAAGTCAGACGGACGGAGAGACGGAGACATGGTGACAGACAGACCTCTTGCAGTGCATCTCCGTGCAGAAGTAGATCTGGAAGTCCTCTGAGTTGTGCAACACATAGAGGAAGGCACTGCGCTCGTCAAACTTGGAGATACTGAGGAGGAGGAGGAGGAGGAGGAGGAGGAGGAGACAACCGTTAGAGAGGGGGAAGGCAGTCGGCGTCCGACGGAATTCTGAAGGACAATGACACTGTTGCATCGGTGTCTACAACTGAATACAGTCACTTAACTCTGAAAGAATGAGCAGAACCCTAGCAACCATTCCCCTACACACGCACGCACATAGGCAATAGTCACTACAGGCTCTTTTTCAAAACCCAAAACCAGAACAAATGATGATGTGTCATTGCCTGGTACAAGGCTTTATCACACACACACACACACACACACACACACACACACACACACACACACACACACACACACACACACAGACACAGACACAGACACAGACACAGACACACACAGACACACACACAGACACACACACACACACACACACACACACACAAACACACAAAATCAAGGCCAGAGCCGAGCTGAGAAAGAGGGCCTGTGTTCAGCCCACGATGGCATGTTGTTGCTGCTGCTGCTGCTGCTGCTGGGCCTGCTGGAGCTGACGTTGTCTCCTACCCACTGGAGGATGAGTGGGCTCAGAGAAAGACACGTTCCCTAGCAACATCTCAGAGAGGCCCTCTGGTGTGAGATCAGTCTGCCGCTGAATTCCTCTGGGGCGGGTGGGGTGGTGGGTGGGGAGGGGTGTGTGTGTGTAAATGTGTATGTGCTGTAATAAAGCCTTGTACCAGGCAATAACGCATCATCATTTGTTCTGCTTTAACAGGGTTTCGAAAAAGAGTGTGTAGTGACTATTGCCTGTGTGTAGTCGATCATGTTAAGTGTGACATCACTGACCTGACACCTCGCACCGAGGTGGCGCTGAAGTTCCACTCATGGATCCCCTTGTGCTGATTGACAGGTCAGAGCAGAAGACATAATCATATCATATGACCAGAACTGACACCTCAAGACCAACATTGATGACTTAACAGAGCTCGTCAGTGCAGACGGACAGATAAGACAAACTCGTCAGACAGACAGAGAGACAGTTTTAGTAAATTTGAGAAAATACACACAGTGAATAGGCATACAAGCCAAATGTTCTTCCTGTATTGAGTAATCTGCTGTACCTTGTCATCAGGGTCCACGTGCCAGATGGAAACCGTGTTCTCCTCTACGTCGTTGTTTATGGACAAATACGACGGCTGATACACTTTCGTGGGCTCCAATATCAACACCTGGGCGGGAAATGACAATGTCCATCAAAACATTCCACCGAAAAAAACAAGGAAATAAACTACTTGGAGAATGTGGGCATGTGGTTAAGACCATTGTTATGGTTTATGTACAGCATGCGTATGTCTAATGCCCAAGGGCAAGCCTAAACACTGAAGAATGTCAGGAAGGAAAGGAGAGAGGCAGAGAACGGGGAGAGTTTAGTGTCTGGGACACATACCGGGAAGCGGACAGAGGAGACGTCCTTCTTGGTGGCCTCCACCAGGAAGTCCATCCAGAAGTCGACCAGTTCCTGTTTCGGGGCCGGCTGCTCCACAGAGGGCTTTTTGAAGTGCTTGTAAATTAGGATGGTCTCCACCAGTGAGCGGAGATACCTGGGGTGCAGTACATAAAGAAGTCTGCTTTAAAGCAAACATGCCTACTAACAAACAGGTCTCAACTGAGAAGAATAGGTTTAAAAAAAAGTGTTGTTTAAATACTACTAAAAATACTATTGTTGATTTATTTATTTTTTATAACGGAGAAGGGCACAGGTCTGGGCCTCAGCTCACCAGACGGGGGCCTTGAGTTTGAAGAGCTTCTCTGAGGCGTTGATGACCCTCATGTTGTCACATGCCAGGATGCTGGCGCCCAGGAAGAAGCCCACGTCCCAGTAGCTCTGCAGCTTGTCCAGACTGCCCTTCTTCCCCAACAGGCTACTCAGCTTCACTCCTGAGGACCAAACAAGTCTATTGAATTCCATAGTATGTCCCATCTTGTTTTAGTTTTTTTTAATATACAGTATATGTTACGGTACATGTGGGAAAACTATGGTTAGGGTTAGTTCCTAGGGTTAGGGTTAGGGTTAGACATGCCAGCATGTACCAAGTAGACCTTTTATGCTGCCATGTACCCGGAAATGCCGACATAAACCGTTTTTCCCACATGTACCGTAACATATACACATTGTCAACATAAACTTCTTTCCAATAGGATGGAGTGGTGTGGTACGAGTCACAGTTAAGAGTAATTGAGGCATTTCACCTTTTCACCCATTTCCTTGGAAGATTTCAACACTGACGTAATGAATCTGGATACGTTTAAACATGCAACGCCGTTGCTTGTCATTCTGACACTAAACGGTGTGAAGCAGATGAAAGCAGAGTGATAAAGGCAGCGCGACTGTTTTTGGCCATGTTGAGGGAAGCTGCCACGACATGTCCTGTGGCGCCTCGGGCGGGGCAGAGCTAAGGGGCTAGGGGGGGGTTTACGGCTGATTCCCAGCCTGGCCTATTTCTCACATTCCTGAGCTGCCCTGAGCCTCAGATTTCAGGGCAAACAGAAAGGATTGGGAACAGAAAAGCTCACTTACATAGAGAAAAAAGGAAAACCTAATAGTTTGCGTAATCTGTCTTTCTTTTCATATTAACCCCCTCACAGCCTATCAGCTTGCTACCTCGCTTTTCTCACCCAGACTTCCTTTATGGATGTGACTCACAATCAGCCTTTGTTCCCTCTCGTAAATGAGCACTACAGTGTGTATGTGTCACCTGAACACATATTGATCTCACAGTCTCCACGAGGAGGATAACTGTTCTGAGAGAATGAAGATGAGTGATTCAGCCACAGAAGGGATGATAAATGCACATGGCCAAGTTAGCTCAAGGCAAAAGCGTAGATAACAAGGCCACAAAAAGAGCAAGAACTCGGCCTCACTATAACACCTAGGGAGGTCAAGACATCACCCCGCTGTAGTCCTAACGGACTTGGACTACGCGGATGACATCAGCCTGCTCTCTGACCACTTAGAGCAAGCACAGGAGCTCCTGTGCAGAGTGGAGACAGAGTGTGCCAAGGTTGGCCTTCGGCTTAAGGCCAAGAAAACCGAGGTAATTCTACTATTTGGCTATGACTTGTCTGCTACACTACCCCTTTTCTTTTTTGTTTCCTTTCTTTTCTCCCTCCTTTCCTTTCTTGTTCTGTATTGTCATTGTTATGTGTTGTTAAAAGCAATAAAAAATCTTGATCACAAAAAAAAAGAAAACCGAGGTAATCACCTATAACATCCTCCTGGACCACCCACCTCTAATAACATCAGGAGGTATTGCTCTGAAGGAAGTCAAAGACTTAAAATACGTGGGCTCATGGGTTAACTCGTCCGAGCAAGACTTTAAAGTGAGGAAGGCGCTTGCATGGAGGACCCTGAATGGCATGGCCAGTGTGTGGCACTCCAACCTCCCACGACAAATCAAACTCGGCTTCTTCTATGCAACAGTAGAGTCAGTTCTCCTAAACGGCTGGTCCAGAACTCAGCTGCACGTATCATTACCAGAACTCCCTCCATTGACCATATCACTCCAGTTCACCAACAACTACATTGGCTCCCCATTTAATAAAACTCCTTCTCACCTTTAAGGCTCTCCATAACCTAGCACCTTCATACCTCTCTGAACTCCTTCTTACTCACATTCAGATCCTCCTCTGCCAACCAACTTGTCATACCTTCTGCCCGCCTGACTACTATGGGACCTAGAGCCTTTAGCCGTTCTGCTCCCTGCCTCTGGAACTCTCTGCCACCTATCATTCGTAATATATCCACTCATATTTTATTTATTTTTTATTGACAGATACAGTAGAGATTTTGACAGGAACCCTGCGGTTACATGGTCGACGCTCAACCCGTTACGCCACCTCTTACTACTCCTCCTACCTCTTACTCTCTCCACTTTCAAATCCAGTCTTAAAACACACCTTTTCACAATGGCTTATTTGGTTTGATCTGCTGTATTTTGTTTGTTGTTATATCTCACTTTGCTTTGTTGATTTTATAATGTTTTGATATGTGCTTTTAACTTTCTTCTTCTTCTTCTTCTTCTTCTTCTTCTTCTTCTTCTTCTTCTTCTTCTTCTTCTTCTTCTTCTTCTTCTTCTTCTTCTTCTTCTTCTTCTTCTTCTTCTTCTTCTTCTTCTTCTTCTTCTTCTTCTTCTTCTTCTTCTTCTTCTTCTTCTTCTTCTTCTTCTTCTTCTTCTTCTTCTTCTTCTTCTTCTTCTTCTTCTTCTTCTTCTTCTTCTTCTTCTTCTTCTTCTTCTTCTTCTTCTTCTTCTTCTTCTTCTTCTTCTTCTTCTTCTTCTTCTTCTTCTTCTTCTTCTTCTTCTTCTTCTTCTTCTTCTTCTTCTTCTTCTTCTTCTTCTTCTTCTTCTTCTTCTTCTTCTTCTTCTTCTTCTTCTTCTTCTTCTTCTTCTTCTTCTTCTTCTTCTTCTTCTTCTTCTTCTTCTTCTTCTTCTTCTTCTTCTTCTTCTTCTTCTTCTTCTTCTTCTTCTTCTTCTTCTTCTTCTTCTTCTTCTTCTTCTTCTTCTTCTTCTTCTTCTTCTTCTTCTTCTTCTTCTTCTTCTTCTTCTTCTTCTTCTTCTTCTTCCCTGCAGAAGTCCCTAGATGGGTGCTACACCAGAATGCTGCGTGCAGTACTTAACATCGATAAGAGCGAGCATATTACCAACAAGCATCTGTATGGGGGGTCACCAAGGCCACATGTTGCTCCCAATGAGCGGGCCAGCACCTTGCATGGTAGCTTGCCGCCATTGGTGTGTGAATGTGTGTGTGAATGGGTGAATGAGAGGCCATTGTAAAGCTCTTTGGAATAAGGCGCTATATAAGTCAGTCTATTTACCATTTGCCTGCAGTGTGCACATTATGCCCATGTCGGCATGGGTTTGAATCCTCTTCTCCTTACTTTCCTGTCTATCTTCACTATCTCTAGTCAATAAAATGGAAAAATCTGAGTGGGACTGCCCCTCCCACTCATAACCTAAAAAAAAAAGAAGAAAAAAATAATGTATACACACCAACTTTGCGGAGCTCAAAGGAGGCCTCAAACTGGTGCCCTGCCGCCAGGAGGAGAACGGCGTAGTTGATCCCAGAGTGTAGCGTCGGCTCCGACTCGAACCCCTTCCTAAACCTGACAGGAGAGAGAAAAAATCGGCTTCCAATCACAACAATCAGAGAGTATGTTTCATTTAATACCTTGTGTAACTGTTTGTGGACAATGTGAACGGACCGCACTTTATGGACTGTCTGCGATAGACCTGGGTGAGAGCTTCCTAGCCTTCCTAGCCCTGTCCCTTCCTCCCTAGCTGTCTGTCACAGCGGCAAAAACAATTACAGTGGTACGGAGCAAGGCACACATAACATCTTATTGCACAGCCTTGGCTTAATGAGCAATCTATCCCACGGAGGGGGGGTGTGTGGATTATATTAGCAACCCCCCTAAGATATCGTCTGAAACAGACGGGCGCTATTCAAAACGAGGGGAGCCTGACGGGAAGCTATTCAAACGAGATGGCAAATTTTATCTAGAAGATATGACACCATAGAACCATTTCAGGAAGAAAGCAATTATGCTGGGTATTATAACCTTGCTGTTATGAATCGGCTTCCCGTCTCTACCCAGAGGCCACTTTGATCAGCGGACTCTGATTGTGGTTGAGAGAGAGGGGACTTCTCTGGGTGTTGAGAGGAGTGAGAGGAGAGAGACAGAAGGAGAGAGAGAGAGAGAGAGAGAGAGAGAGAGAGAGGGAGATGGGGATGGGTAAGGACTCTCACCAGTGCGTGCCACTGTCCCTGCTCTCTGTGTCGGTGAAGTGGGACTCTAGGAACATGTCCTTGTAGATGCGTCCCACCAGGCAGTAGATGTCGGAGGCCACCTGCTCCTTGGCCTCCACCAGGGGCATCATGATGTCCAGAGCCTTCTGCCGGTCCCCCGGGAGGTTCCTCCTGAGAACATCAGATTAGATTAGATTAGATTAGATTAGATTCAACTTTATGGTCATTGCAGAGTACAAGTACCAGTCAACAAAATGCAGTTTAGCATCTAACCAGAAGTGCAAATAGTGTTATAAGAACATGATATAACAAACATGACAATGATAGTGATCGGTACAGTATGGCAAGTACGGTAGAACATACACACACAGACACACACAGGCACACACACACACACAGGCACACACGCACACGTGGAAAAAACACACGACAGTCAGTGACAGTCTTCTGCACCATGGGATAAGTAGATCAACAATGTCTAATCTTTAACTAATTGCCTTAGGGATGAATCCATTTCTATCAGCGTTCATGTTGTGTCTTCTGTTACTTTATGAAGAGAGGACTACTGGGAGCAGCAGGAGATATATGACTCATCTGTGGATGGTGTGAGGGAGGGAGGGAGGGAGGAAGGGAAGGAGGGAGGGAGAGAGAGAGAGGGAGGGAGGAAGGGAGGGAGGGATAGCACACTGGGATTTGGTCAGAAGGTGTCTCTCTTTGTGGAGGCTCAAGAGCGCATGAATAAACATGAGACAGTCAAGGCCTCTGCTCTGGGAGCAGAACACGGAACACACCACACAGGACAGTGAGTTGCCAGAGAGGAACCAATAAAAGTCTCTAGATTAAGTTACGGCGCGGCACTGAGTTCAACTGCCTGCCTAGCCACGGGTCCAGCCAACTCTACTGTGTCAGATTGTGTGTGAGGATCGTAAAATAGTGCGGCCGCAAATGACCAAGCTTCCCTTTGTCTTCCAACAGCGATTTGTCACATGACCATGTCATGTGTCACCCACGAAACAATTTGTCTGTTTTAACCAAGTGCAAGGCTCGGGGATTCTACAACACTCTCGGGTCCTATTCTAACACTCTTTCCCAAGGCAGCCCTGGGCACCCCGATGTCTAGTGGTTGGAAACATTTGGCTGGCATGGGCCGACAGCTTTAATATGGGTCCTCCTCATCCGAGCATAGAGAGATCCATGTTTAAATAAAGCGGGGGGACTGGCAACTATTTCCATGGAGCTTGTCCAGAGGGAATGGAATGGAGCACGACTTTCTCTCTCTCTCTCTCTCTCTCTCTCTCTCCCTGCCTCTCTCCCTGCCTCTCTCTCTCTCCCTCCCTCTCTCTCTCCCTCTCTTTCTTTCTCTCTCCCTCTCTTCACACCAGAATGCTGAAGGCAACCAGAAGGGGGCTAGGCAGTGAATCAGCCCACTCTGCACTCTCATGCAACATGGAGGGTGAGTGTGTACAGCAGGCTAGGCTTTAAGCTTCCCTGCTGCTGCTGTTTTTGCAGCCAGCTTAACCCAGTTACTCAAACCTCATTGTTTTTGGACATTTCAGAAAGAAAGAAAAACGAAAAAAGGGGAAGGTTTTTACTCCAATCATTCATTTCCCACCTCAAGTCCAGCCTCCAGTGAAGACTTGAGGCATTGTAAACAACGGTTGGTTGTTTACAGAGAGAGATCCTCTCCAGTCAGTGTTGCAACAATTATGCAATTATGTAAGGCATGTGCAACACGTTTCTTTATATGTCTCTTATGAGTGTGTGAAGGCAATAAAAGGTCTCGTATAGAGTTGTAGAATGCAGGAACAGTCTGCCAACCAGGCACAGTATTTTCCGAATGCTCCGAAATGAAAAGAGGAGCGTTGCTTTATAACAGTTGGAGTCCGTCTGGCCATGAGAGCCACTGGACGTTTACAACCAGCATAGAAACACAGGGAATGAAAAATCTCCTGTATTGAACATACGTGTAGCTGCTGATCAGAACACACACACACACACACACACACAGACACACAGACACACACACACACACAACATGTGTATGTTCAGCACATGCATGGTGCATGTGTGTGTGTGTGTGTGTGTGTGTGTGTGTGTGTGTGTGTGCGTGCATGCGTTATAGACAAGCCAGGTGTGGTGGAATCATGCCAGGAATCTTACCGGTTCAGTGCAAAGGCGTAATGGAACTTCACATGCGGATGGGCCACGGGGTCAAAGGTCGGAAGCTTCTCCAGCGTCTCCACCAGCTTCACCACAGATTCATAATCCTACGTTCACATAAACACAGAGAAACACGTCACGGGATTCACCTTAAACTGAAGGTCGACCCATGCACTCATCCACGTATCAATACTTACGTTAACATTAATGTGCTTATGCATACTTAAGTACCTCAATAACGGAATGCCGCCGCCGCCCCCCCATACAAATCTTTTGTCCGGCATATAGCCTACAGTATTCATCCAAAACATCTTGAATTATTCAGCCAGATCTCCACAACGCTTGTTGTCATCATCATTTATTCATGCCCAGTGTGGTAGCTGAGGACTATAGCCTACAGCATGGCCAGAGGGAGGACTGAGAAGGGAAGGGGGGAGCGAGTTCATGGAGATGCTGGGAGAACAGGATTAAGCCCTCACGGCCGTAGCCTTAAGATGAGCAGAGACTAACAAAGGCTTAGCCAACAGCCTTCCACAGGCAGTTTGGAGGGGGGGGGGCGGTGTCCTTCTGAGAGGAGGCGCCACTTCCACTGAGAGGCCTTGAAACATTCATACTACTGAGGCGTTGAACTGAAGCAAACTACAGGATGTTGGGGGTAGCATCTGACGAGTAGTAAAACCATACCTGAATGTCCCGGTAGGACAGGAGGAGATTGATGACGATGTCCGCTGAAAGGCACTCCACGTTGTCCAACCGTTGTTGAATCCGCCCCAGTTCGGTAGCCAGCTCCATCCCGGTGTATAATTCCCGCGCTTTCCGGATCTCGTTGAGAATGGTCTCTCTGAAGTATTGGCTGTAGGAGTGGGAAACAGTAACTCATCAGGACCTGGTTGGTTAAAAAACTAATCTAATCTTTAGTTCTTCTGAATAAACAATGGTGGTTTCCTGGTTTGACTCTCTGGGGATATAGACGTAGAGAATGGTGGTCTGAGCAATGAGACCAAGCCTATCTAATCTAGGCCTATCTCATCTAGGCCTATCTAATCTTCAATGGCAAACCTTTTATGAACCTTTGTACCACATCACAGTATATCTTTTTATCTCATCTATTTATGTGGAATTGATGCGCCTGTTCGCTGGCTACCCCCTTCAATGTATCTTTCTTTTTTTTTAGCACTTGAGTTTTTATTGGGTTTCAGCATAGACATGGACAGAACATCATATCTGGATCTTTCACTGCACTGTTGTTCCAGGAGACGAGCCACATTAATACAAAGTTCACTTTCTCTCAACCTCTAAAGAATGATTCACTTGTCCTGGAAGAAGAGAGGCTGTGATGCAGAATATTGTCAGAGGATTCAAAAACATTAGGCTATAACTAAGCAATGCAGACATTATAAAAACTGTGATTCACTATGCAAGCCAAAGTCTCGCAGACGGATATACCAAATAAAGTCATTACACCACGTTAATATAACAAGAACGATCTGTTACTACGTTGGAACACTTGTGAAGTTCAATTCAAAAGAAGAACCAGAATAGACTGGCTAAGAACACAGCACAATGCTATGCAGTTCATTTTTCTTTATGCAACCATTTTTGCCTGTGCCTTTTTTACAGTATTTAAACGTTCATAACGTTTCCCCTTGAAACCACAGGACCTACACCACATAGCACATACACTCTTGTTTCGTAAGTATACAAGTATGCTATCGAAAATGACTTCAACCCAGCTGTTACTGTATACGGTACACTCAACTGGCAACGACACTGTAAGCCTGTAATGGTGGCCACCACCTCATATAGGTGCTCACTTAAACACACAGTTGGGTTACAGTTTCACACCGTATTCATCAACATGATAACACCTGTCCCACTGCAGCCACGAGTGAGATGACTGAGTATTGCTCCATAGTATATTGTTACAGATTGAGTCATGGCATTCGCTTCGTATGAAATAATATGAATATTATTATTATAATAATGTTTTTTTTTTTTAAAAGGATTATGAGACTAAGTGAAAATGACAGTCTCGAGTCATGACATCACAGTGTACTAGAACCTTAGTGTCAATAAAATGGTGATTTTGACTTACCACTCCAGCCAGTAAGCCGTAGCAGCCCTCCCCTCCCCCCCCCCCCCCCCCCCGCCCCGTGTACTCACCAGGAGTTGGGCTGGGGCACCTTGAGCAGCTGGATGAAGCGGTCCAGCAGGGGCAGGCAGATGGGCCCCAGGAGCATCTCGAAGCTGGGCTGCATCAGCTCCGTCAGCCCCTTCATCAGGCTGCTGCTCTCACAGCAGTACACCTTGTTGTGGGGCGTCACCATGTACGGGATGAAGCTGTAGTTGGCTGAGCATGTCTGGGAAGAGACAAGAAGAGGAGCCACGTCACCACCAGCGGCGGCCACCAGGGGCGGCTGTGGCACAGGAGGTAGACCCGCCGTCTAATGATCGTACGGTTGGCAGATCGGCGGTTCGAGCCCGGTTGGCCACATGTCGAAGTGTCCTTGGGCAAGACACTGAACCCCAAATTGCTCCCAATGAGCGGGCCGGCACCTTGCATGGTAGCTTGCCGCCATTGGTGTGTGAATGTGTGTGTGAATGGGTGAATGAGAGGCCGTTGTAAAGCGCTTTGGATAAATATATAAGTGCAGTCCAGTCCACCACGTGGCCTGAGAGAGATGCTTCTACTTGTTGGGGTTTGTATTTGTTGTAGTCTTGTAGGATCGTGGTGTTGAGACAGATTTGGCTGTGCCTGTGCAAAGAGGCTTAGATTTGTTTGTGATCTGTCAGATGGTGCTGATGACATTCTGTTTTCTTGTGTTTTGGTTTTGTGGCAGAAAACGCTGAATAATAAAAACGCGACTTACAATCGATACATTAGACTAAGCGAGTAAATCATCAATTCACCAGTCGTAGCAGGAAGAGTAATCTAGCTCAGGCCACGGGCCATTGGCAGTCCTCGTGATAGAAGACACTTTTTTGACACTGGACAGTACAAGGGGGAAGTAGACATTTTGGGATACACAGTATAGGGGGAAGCAGGTGTCTCAGGGGGAGCAGTTTAGATGCTGACTGTAGAGCTCTAATGGTAAATGTATTGCACTTATATAGCGCCTTATTCCAAAGTGCTTTACAATGGCCTCTCATACACCGATTCACACATACATTCACACACCAATGGCACCCAATGGCACCCAAGGACACCTCGACACATGGACAGGAGGAGCTGGGGATCGAACCGCCAACCGCGATCATTAGACGCCGGCTCTACCTCCTGAGCCACAGCCGCCCCAGCTGCTGTTCTCTATGCGTTCTGTTGGGGGAGCACTGTTGCTGGGTCTGTTGGGGTTTTCCTTGTGTTAGGCGTTTGAAGGCAGTGACATCATCCAAAGAATCTAATCTGCAGAGACAATGGTGTGTTTGTACCCAGGCTGGTAATGAGCTAGTCTAAACAGCCCCACGGCCTGGGGCACAGATCCACATCTGTAGGCCTAATGACAAGTGACATTAGGAACTATCTAACTGAGCTAGCTAGTGTCCTCACAAGGCCCTCAGGACAGAGGTGCCCTTCAAAACTCCATTCATGTTGCTCATGGAAATCAATTCAAACTACATCTTACTACTCTTGCCCTGCTTTATTTGCATGTCGGCATTTGGAAAGAGTACCAGGAAATCTTTCATTGATGTGCACATTGTAATCGGTCATGTCCAACTGTTTTCAAGTGCGTATCCAATGATACTTGATACTGAACACAAATGCATGTGCAGGACGGAAAGGTTTTTGGGCTGATGCACAGTTGCAGGACCGCCCAGCTGTATCCTGAGTGTTGACTGTTACTATTTAAATCTCTCGGTTTCACTCCCCTCTTTAAGCACCACAACACTCGGGTTGCTACTGACTCATACCAAAAAGGAAGTGGGGGGGGGGGCAAAGTGATGTAGCAATCGGAGCCTTCTGCACAAACAGCTTCCTCCTCTGTGACATATTTTCATGACATCATCGACAGCAGTCAGTCGGTCGGTCACACCTTTGAAAAATAACCTGTGACGGTTATAGGCGCAGACGCAGGTTTCAAAACCCTGCCCTATTTTTAGGCTCTGTGTACTGTATGATTCATGCTGCTCTGGCAGATCCTATCACAGCACGTCACAGAGACTAGCACATATTTCAGTGGTCAGGTGCCATTGAGACTGTCCTTTGCCCAGGAAACCTCAGCAGGGCCGGTTGGTTAGTTATTAGGTCATGGCAGACTCCCACAACAATACCCTAACACAGCACCTGAGGGAAAGAGCACAGGCTGCTGTAAACCAGTCTGTGTGTGTGTCTGCAGTTACAGTAATTAAGGAGTTGAAAGTCACAGACAGGAAGTATAGGATTAACCCTTATAGAGGAAGGGAGGAGAATGTGTGTGTGTGGGGGGGGGGGGGGACGATGACTGGATATTAATCATTAGCCCTAACTCCTTTATGACCGCACCTGTCGTAAAACAATCAAGGAAGTTGTCCTGATTAGAAGTGTTCCGTGCTCTACACTCTAAACTAGAAGCAGGGATATTAGACCTCTGATAGAGAGGCGCTGGAGTGTAAGATATCTCAGCGTCAGTGGTGTGTGTGTAGTGAGAGAGAGAGAGAGAGAGAGAGAGAGAGAGAGAGAGAGAGAGAGAGAGAGAGAGAGAGAGAGAGAGAGAGACAGGGACGGAGGGACGGAGGTAGGAAAAGCAGAAGTCTTACAGTACACTCTCGCCGTGAGTGTTGATCGGTCCTCATCACAAGGCCTACAGAAATCAACCTGCTTCCTGCAGTAACCTTATTACTCCAAAGCCACTTAGGCCAGCTAAGCTTGAGCAGGGCGTCCCAGCACACATCCCATCTGGACTCCTGGTTTTAGCTGGTCAGCTGTGTGTGTGTGTTTGTTTGTGTGTTTGTTTGTTTGTGTGTGTGTGCTTGTTTGTGTGTGCATGTGTCAGTTTGTTTGTTTGTTGTGTTTGTGTGTGTGTGCGTGTGTGTGTGTGTGTGTGTGTGTGTGTGTGTGTGTGTGCGTGTGTGTGTGCATATTGCAGCTCATCAACAGTAGTCTGCCACACAGATAGCAGTGTGTCAGCGGTGTCTCTCGCTGTCTGACCTGACTATCACCTGGCAGATTGAGAAATCTTACACCTCTGCTGTGTTCAAAACGAGAGGTGACTTTTAAAACAAACTCATCCTCATCTCACAGCGCTTTACTAAATCTCCATGGAAGAGAAAACGACTTCACTTTTCTGTGCACGCAGCAACATGCAAAAACAAAACTGGGAGTCATAGCCCTATCTACGGAAAAGATCGTATGTGCAATCAACATGAGTGGAGGGTAGCAGACACTGAGATGTCAACAAGAAGAACGAAAACTGTTTTTGCACATACTTTCGCGCGGCAGAAGTGCAAAGGAAGGAAGAGTGTGTGTGTGAGTTAGCCGACGCGGGCAGAAACAGATGGTGAGGAGACGGTATACTTACAGTGTTCTTCTGGCATATAATCTCCTGAAAGAGAAGAAAAGAGATGCTTTAAAAAGAGCCTGCTGTTGCAGATGCTGCTGAGGGAAATCACTGATATTGGTCACGGTTCATGGACTCATAACACCCATCTGAGGTGACACTATCAAAGGACTTGTGTAGTTGTAAACAAAACCAGTAGAAAAACAGAGAGTTTTCCATAGTAAAAAGGCACAGTAAAGAGAGAGAGAGAGAGAGAGAGAGAGAGAGAGAGAGAGAGAGAGAGAGAGAGAGACAAAAAGGCTCTTGCACACAATGGAGTCTCTTAAAGTCTGAAGCAGTCTTTTATTTATTTTTTTATTCTTTTTTTTTTACAGAGTATGGAATTGAAAGGGAGTGTGTACAGGATGATGTGGGAGACTGCTGCCTCCCGGGGAACCACAACAGAGAGGTAGGAGTTTAACAGCAGGGTGTCGTTCATCAAGATTAGAGGGATAGCGTTTATGTGAGCGAACGGGATTAGCCTATTTCAGAAGAACACAGCCTATGAATTCTTAAAATAGAGCCGCCTGCCTACATCAATGTCATCGCTTTTGTATTGTAGGTCACTTTTCAGCTCTGTTGACTTTGGGTGTGGAGAGAAGGCCTATTTTGGTAACTGCATACGTACAAAGGAAACCGTAGTCTGCAAGTCTGAAGGTGTGTATGTAGGTACAGTATGTCTGGTCACTGATAGGGGATTCCCCTGAGGCTGCAGGGCTGTCTGTCTGTCTGTCTGTCTGTCTGTCTGTCTGTCTCTCTCTCTGTCTCTCACTCTCTCTCTCTCTCTCTCTCTCTCTCTCTCTCTCTCTCTCTCTCTCTCTCTCTCTCTCTCTCTCTCTCTCTCTCTCTCTCTCTCTCTCTCTCTCTCTCTCTCTCTCTCTCTCTCTCTCTCTCTCTCTCTCTCTCTCTCTCTCTCTCTCTCTCTCTCTCTCTCTCTCTGTGTCTCAAGGTCAAAGGTCATAAACGGCATCAATATTCACCCATAAGACGTCATCGAACTGCGAAACGGGCGCAAAGTGCAAAGGCTTCAAATTTGCGTTTTTTTACTTTTTACAGCAAAAAAATCTGATTTCGTTTTTTTGTCACCAGACACAAGTTAAGGTTTTGAACTACCCACTCGTTATTTTTTCGAGCAGTTTTACGATAGTTAAATACGTGTACTTAGTCAACAAAATAAGCTTATTTTTCACCGGATTTCTCCCGGGAAATTCTCCCTTGTGGGAGGGGAGGAACTGGATCCAGGTTGTTTCTCATTGGTCGATCGACTGGCGAAGGGGGGAGGATTCAGGAAGTAGAGTGCTGCTTTGAGAAGAGTCAGGAAGCAGCGCGCTGGTTTGTTTACTCCACTAAGACTCGTAAGGTAAGATCTATTATGAGCCAGATCTATTTATGTACATAGCGAATTTGTTAGTTAAGTTAGTTACTAGTTGAAACCAGTGTGTTCGTGTATTTAGACATTTCTTTATTATTACCCACTAGCAACTAACTGAAAGCACATTGTTCCTGGCTGGTTCCATTGTTGTTAGCATTCTAGCATTGTAGCTCGGAAATGTCTGTCTAAGTTGAAAGTACGGTTAGTATGTCTACGTTGTAAAAGTTGTAAGACTCATGTTCAGTGTGTAATACTGGAATACTGTAACATGTCAAGTGTAATAGATTACAGAAATGTTAAAAGTTTAAAAACATGTGTTCCTTTGTTTGTTATGAACGAGCTAGCCGCTAGCCACTAACACTACTCTGAATACTAGCCTAGTGACTAGGTAATGATCATCGTCATGTATTAGGCTTGCTATTTTATGAACATGGTATGGTAGTATTTTATGAACACGGAGTGCCAGTAACTGTAGGCAATATTTTAATGTACTATCTTATTTTTGTTGCAGCTTTGATGCCCTCCACACCACCAGACACAGCAGCTCAACAACTCAGAGCCGAGTGGTCATTGTACCTGTCTCTCTCCAGTGTTATAGTACCTGTCTCTCTCCACAGTGTTACAATACCTGTCTCTCTACCTGTCTCTCTCCTCTCAGCTCTTTAAACACAGAGTACCTGTCTCTCTACCTGTCTCTCTACCTGTCTCTCTTTCCACTCAGCTCTTTAAACACAGAGTACCTGTCTCTCTCCACAGATATATACACACACACACACAGATATAAACACACACACACACACACACACAGATATAAACACACACACACACACACAGATATACACACACACACACACACACACAGGGTATGGATTAGACACTGACTGTTCTGTCGAAGATGTGACAGCAGCAGTGAAACCAGACAGACCCATGGTGTGTGTTATACCTGAGGACATGGTGTATGTTATACCTGAGGACATGGTGTGTGTTATACCTGAGGAGGGACATGGTGTGTGTTATACCTGAGGACATGGTGTGTGTTATACCTGAGGACATGGTGTGTGTTATACCTGAGGACATGGTGTGTGTTATACCTGAGGAGGGACATGGTGTGTGTTATACCTGAGGACATGGTGTGTGTTATACCTGAGGACATGGTGGGCCCTATTATGCACTTCATAAGTCTTAAGCAATAAGACGAGGCGGTAGATCTAAACGTAAGACGTGGAGGCGTGGTCAAGGCCACTTTGCTATTATGCGTGCGGTAGTGGGCGCCTAAAACCCGGCGCTAAGCAAAGAAATTAGTCATGGGTGTGTTTTGGGCGTCTTCTCAATCAACCCAATCAGCGTGCCAGGTGCCATTCCCTTTAAGAACCGGCTGCGTTGAGTCATTAGCGCTATGCTATTATGGAAGTCCTAAGAAGGAGGTCAGCGCGCTTCTCTGCCTCTCCCTTCTGAAATAAAGCATTTATACTGTGACCATAATTGACGTCTTGCCGTGGAGCCACGTGCGTGTTCATGTGTGTCCACATGCATGCGCAAACTGCGGAGGCGCGCTCGTGTTTCAAAACGTGCATGAAGTCTAAACTTAAGAACTTTTCAAACCACTTCTTAGCGCTAGGAGCAAAGTCAGATCGCATAATAGCAGGGGCGCCTAGTACACTTCATTAACATATGAACACTCCCACAATGAGTAATATATGCACGGGAGTATTACGTCTTATGTGTGGGCGCCTATCGACACCGGCATAATAGCAGTAGCGCGTATGAAGCGCATAATAAGGGTGGCGGTAGGTCTTAACCTGGCGGTGCGTCTTAATTAAGACTTAAGACGGCAAGTTAAGAAGTGCATAATAGGGCCCGGTGTGTGTTATACCTGAGGACATGGTGTGTGTTATACCTGAGGACATGGTGTGTGTTATACCTGAGGACATGGTGTATGTTATACCTGAGGACATGGTGTGTGTTATACCTGAGGACATGGTGTGTGTTATACCTGAACCACACACTCTGGCAATATTTTGTTGAATAACAAGAACAGTTGGGCATAGATACAGCATTTTGAACTGTGTCATGATTTATTATCTATTGATAGTCAATTCACAGACCTTGCATGCTTACCTGTGTATAGTCTGTTGTATGTTGAACTATAAGGCTGGACATTGACTACTGAGCACTACACTATTTCCAGCACAAGACATCAGCAAATTACTCTTAATGCCTCCATAATAATAAGCTGGCTAATTAGCTACAGTAATAACATTGATAGGTGATAATGTTAGCAATATCTAGCTAAGTACTGTAAACTTCTCTTTGAAAAGTCTATCTGACCCAGTGACTAACACTAATGTTTGCACACTGATTGTACTTTGCACAGCTTGTCGCACCATTGTTCTGCTGTAGTGCGACTACCATCACTTATACTTATCACTTTATTACTTATTATTGTGACTATGTACCTTGTTGAAGAACCAAAGCGAAATATTTTTATTCTTGTGTACTGTAAAATAAATTCTGATTCTGATTGAAGACTTTTTTGTATCATTAAAAGACTAACAATAACAGTTACAACAACCATAAATAATAATAAGCTGGGTAATTAGCTTAGGTAATACCTTGCTAGGTAATAATGTTATAGCTGTATAACTATAGCTGTCTGACCCAGTGACCAGTATTGACAGCTGATAGCTGTCAATCTAGAGGGGGAGTGGTTGGGGGTGGGGTTGACCAGCTATTGTTACCGCCCATTACCTGCCGGTGTGAAGGTGTGAAAAAGTCCCAAATCTTTGAAAGCCGTTTCCTCAGGATTTAGTTTTCAGGGTTAACAAGTTTCAAATACTCATGTTGTCTTACATTTTCCCCGATGTCTATGTATGACACATCATTTGAAAGCTTACAATCTGTAGTTTAAGCATATGTAAAAAACAGAAAAATGACTTTGCCCCCTCTTTGGTCATTCCACCAGATCGCGTCACATACAACGCTCCTCTGCAAGTACCAGGATGTGAGTCACTAAACTCGTTTGCCCACGTCCTCTAACAGCTCTTTCACTACACTGGAGGAATGTTTAGTCAAACATGTTCACCAAGGCCTTCGCCCCCTAGTTTAGTTTTTGGCATTGTCTCTGTGTTTTCTGTTCTTGTCTGTCTGACTGTCTTTCTGTACATTTGTCAAGCGTCCTTGGGTTCCTTGAAAGGTGCTGTATAAATCTAAGATATTATTATTACTATTATCATTATTATTATTATTATTATTATTATTATTATTAAACACATGGTGTGCCATGCAGCAGACACTTCTATCCAAAGCCACTAACAGTACAATGCAACACTTTTGGATATAGGATCCCAGCGAAATCAAAGTGTAAAAAAAAAAAAACTCTACCGACTGAGACAGGACCATATAAGGGCTCAAGGAAAAGAAGAGGAGGTGCAATATAAACCTTATTATTTGTGATTGCCTCTGCTTATTCAAATGCTATTTTTACACTGAACCCTTTGCAGCACACTATTTACAATACTGGCTCAATCAGAGGTGCTAATGCATCTGCTGCCCATCAAGTCACTAATGTGTTTACATGTTCCCACAACACAACAGCAATGACATCAATTCAATGTTCTTAACACACTCGGGTTCTAAGTAAAAAATGTGCCTTATTTAACCTCATACACCACTGTGGAAACATTAACATGGTGTGTATGTGTGTGCGTGTGTGTGTGTGTGTGTGTGTGTGTGTGTGTGTGTGTGTGTGACCACGGCGTACCTGTAGGGACTGTACCGAGTCAGAGTTGTGGTCGCAGTAGAGGATGATGTTGTTGGCCATGCTGAAGCTCTCCCTCACACCCAGGTGGTAGAACAGGGAGGGCTGGCGGAACGCATCCGTCATCTCCACCACAGCGATGTCTGAGAGGGACAGAGACACACCCGAGACATCAGGGACAGAGACACACCTGAGACATCAGGGACAAAGACACACCCGAGACATCAGGGACAGAGACACACACGAGACATCAGGGACAGAGACACACCTGAGACATCAGGGACAGAGACACACCTGAGACATCAGGGACAGAGACACACCTGAGACATCAGGGACAGAGACACACACGAGACATCAGGGACAGAGACACACCTGAGACATCAGGGACAGAGACACACCTGAGACATCAGGGACAGAGACACACCTGAGACATCAGGGACAGAGACACACCTGAGACATCAGGGACAGAGACACACCTGAGACATCAGGGACAGAGACACACCCGAGACATCAGGGAAAGAGACACACCCGAGACATCAGGGACAGAGACACACCTGAGACATCAGGGACAGAGACACACCTGAGACATCAGGGACAGAGACACACCCGAGACATCAGGGACAGAGACACACCCGAGACATCAGGGACAGAGACACACCTGAGACATCAGGGACAGAGACACACCTGAGACATCAGGGACAGAGACACACCCGAGACATCAGGGACAGAGACACACCTGAGACATCAGGAACAGAGACACACCCGAGACAGCAGGGACAGAGACACACCTGAGACATCAGGAACAGAGACACACCTGAGACATCAGGGACAGAGACACACCCGAGACATCAGGGACAGAGACACACCTGAGACATCAGGGACAGAGACACACCCGAGACATCAGGGACAGAGACACACCTGAGACATCAGGAACAGAGACACACCCGAGACAGCAGGGACAGAGACACACCTGAGACATCAGGAACAGAGACACACCTGAGACATCAGGGACAGAGACACACCCGAGACAGCAGGGACAGAGACACACCTGAGACATCAGGAACAGAGACACACCCGAGACATCAGGGACAGAGACACACCTGAGACATCAGGGACAGAGACACACCCGAGACATCAGGGACAGAGACACACCCGAGACATCAGGGACAGAGACACACCCGAGACATCAGGGACAGAGACACACCTGAGACAGCAGGGACAAAGACACACCTGAGACATCAGGGACAGAGACACACCCGAGACCATCAGGGACAGAGACACACCTGAGACATCAGGGACAGAGACACACCTGAGACATCAGGTTGGATACTGGACAATCGTTCCTATGGTCTCACATCATAACATGTTAACAATAAGTTAACCAGACAGATAAGATAGCCAAACTGTGTTTACCACCTCAAATTAATTAATTTATGCCCAGCCAAATCCATATTTAGAGGTAGCTAGCTAACATTACATTGATCATACTCGTAAGACTTTTCACTTTTCCAAAAATGCCAGTCGAGAGAGGACACTGGCGTTGCTTGTTCGCCGCTTCTCAGCCCGAAATCTAGATATACTTGCAGCATACAGAGTAGATTGTCCTACAAAGACACTTAGATTTAGATTAGTAATCTAAAAAGTAATTAGACCCCTATACTTTCTTTTATAATTTTTTTTGTTTCTTTTTATTTTACTACTCAATCTTTTCAGTTTGTAAAGCGTCTTTGAGTGTCTAGAAAAGCGCTATATAAGTCTAATGTATTATTATACATACATACACATATATAACATTATAACAGTGTGCTACACACAGGAACGGTTGAACCACAGTCACTTTTCCCCCCATGTCAACTATGACCCACGCTCCTGGGTTGGGCTACAGCCAGGCCGTTGTTTAGGACCGAAGGATAGTGAAATCACATCGCCACACATTTTCCTTTTGGGAGCAGACTGGTTTTGACATGACGATTGGGGCCGTAACAACAGGAGGTGGGAGGGAGTTAGGGTGGGGTCCTAAATCCACTGTCCCTCCGGGGCGCTGCCTGCCTACAAGCGACTGATAACAACACAGACAACATGGTGGCTGCCCCCCCCCCCAGCAGGGGTTTGTAATGAGATAACAACAGACCCAGGACCACCTTTCCACTGGCGTCCAAGTTTCCCTCTCCGTGTCAACATTACACGCAACAGAAAGCTTAACAGAGGGCCTTTGATCCGTCCAGACGGCCGGGCTCCCTCTTTGATGTTCCCCACTCCGCTGACCACAGACTCACAGACCACAGAGCTGCCGAAAATAACATGCAGGGAGACATCCGAAGTCAATGGGATCATCAAAGGCAGAGGCCATCTATTGTAATGTCTGTATGAGTGTGTGAGAGAGAGAGAGAGAGAGTGTGTGTGTGTGTGTGTGTGTGTGTGTGTATATGTGTGTGTGTGTGTGTGTGTGTGTGTGTGTGTGTGTGTGTGTGTGTGTGCGCGTGTGCGTCCGTGCGCGTGTGCGTGTGCAAGAGCACGTGTGAGCGTCCGTGCATAAGTATGTTTAAGTGTGTGCAAGTGTGCGTGATACAAACCCGGAGAGAACAGGCTTGCTTCTTTTTTTTTTTTACAAAGCCCTTTTGGTTTCCATGGGGCCTGTCCCCAGGAGACAGAGACAGAGATAGCCCCTCCTACTCAGGCAGCACATGTAAATGCCATCAGGAAGTGGCGTCTCCTTCTACTGGGGCTTAAAGACTCTATTCAGCCCACGGGGACCAGGAGGTTGTCAGGCACTTCTCATTACCCTCAAGGAGGAGATGACATGTGCAGAGAGTGCAGTCATGGAAGCGAACGGGCATTCTTGTCCCCACAGATTCCTGACGGGACACTAGTCCATTGGAAGAGTGTAGACGGAGTCCTCCACCCCTATCTGACCTAAGTGGGCTCAGGGAGAGGTTTACATTTAACCTCACTGACAGTAGGGTTGACCCCGAACAAGAGAGCACTTGTAGGGTTGTAGGGTTCTGCCACCAGCACCATATCATCAACAACACATCACACCAGCCTTTAATCGACTGAGACCGTCACTGTCTCATATTATGAGTATGAATACAGTATGACTGTACGACGTAGTGAAACAGCGAGAAGGCAACTGAAATACTTGACATTCTCCCAATTTGAACGGTTGAGAGTCATCGCTGAAGACACTAACCCTAACCCCTAACCCTTCTGTACAACCAGTAACACCTGTAACACCACATCAGTTCTTCAGTGAATTCCAGGTAAATACCAAGTCTCTCGTGGAACAGAGACTTCATCTCAATGGGAGGAGGGAGACATTGGAGGATGGGGGCTCATTGTAAAGCACGGAATGGTAGGAGAAATGGTGTGTCGATATCGTTCTTCATTCCGTTCCGTGCATTACATGAGCCCTTGGTCCTCCGATTTCTACCTCCACCAGCCTCCCCTGCTGTACAGTAGTAACCTCGGAGGAAGTCAAAGGCCAGCGTCTCTTCTTTCAGACAGCAGAGGTTAGCTGATGAATAAACCATCAGTGGACTAATTTGTCTACTGGTAGGGAGGCCCGATCAATATTACATTTGAGAGATTTGTTAATGTGCAGGGGCCAGAGAAAGGGAGGTGGAATCTCATAATGAGATGAGGTGAGGTTTGTAAAGTGCAATCCTCGGAAGGAAACAAAACCTGGTTTACAGCCAGTTCTGAGCCAGTGCAAATACTTGCTTTCGTAGGGCAGGGCTTACTGGCCTATGATGATTCTAGAATTAGACATATGGATCATTTGGAAGACTGATACAGACAACATACAGAGTCCTGAGTTGGAGGGACCCTCTTTTCCTCTCTTAGCTAAGCAGCTAAGCTCTGAGCTGACAGCACAGTGCTCGGTGAGACACACTACATGATGCACGGTTCGATTGTAGTTCTCTCAAAATGACAAGTCCCAGTACTACACAATGAGAGGCTGGATGATATTACATATTGACTGGAGTTCAGTGAAGTGATGATATTAACTGGGTTTCAGTGAATTGATGATATTCACTGGGGTTCAGTGAAGTGATGATATTCACTGGGGTTCAGTGAATTGATGATATTCACTGGGGTTCAGTGAAGTGATGATATTCACTGGGGTTCAGTGAAGTGATGATATTAACTGGGGTTCAGTGAAGTGATGATGTTCACTGGGGTTAAGTGAAGTGATGATATTCACTGGGGTTCAGTGAATTGACACACAGCAGTAATGGGATCAAACAGTTAGGCCAGTGACGCAGTGATCATGTCAGCGTACTGTAGTAGGTTTCAGTTGTTCTGGGGGTATGTGAATCCCCACAGCAGGGTTTAAACACCCCAGCTTCACACTGTGACACAGGAGATGTCCCAATCTGTCATTCCCTCGACTGGCACCGTGACCAGCTCTTCATATCATCCCCCACTCCTGTCCGTGACCTTTTCCCCAAAACAGTGCTGTGACAAACAAAACAACAACAGAGGGGGGGGGGGGGGGGGACAAGGCGAGGACAGAGCAGCTCTCACTCACGGTGAGTGTTGCCTACTGCAGTGCTGAAGACAGAGGAGAAATTCCGGGTTAGCAACAATACTCCGTTATAGAGCAAACCAAATAAATAACCCAAAACGTCCCACAAGGCTTTATCCAACAACTAGCCCACAGTGGGCACACACATACACATGGAAATAGAAGTGGGCCCAGAGCCAGTGGTCCTTAGACCTAGCCCTGACTCATTCTCCATCAGGGGGGCCCAGCTGCTGTGTCAGATGTTCTGACCCATAGTAACCCCCTGTTCGCCTGTTAGTCAAAAACACACAGTGAGAATAGTGCGGTCACCTCTAGCTTGGCTGAGCTCACACTCTCAAACGCATGCATGCACACGCACACGCACACGCACGCACACGCACACGCACACGCACACGCACACGCACACGCACACGCACACGCACACACACACACACACACACACACACACACACACACACACACACACACACACACACACACACACACACACAGACCAAAATAAGGTGGAAAAAAACAACGACGAAGAAGCATGCATTCTGATGACTTTATAATCCTGTTTACCTCCTGCTGGTAGAATCACCATGGCAGACCAAACTAAACTGATTCCCCTCACAGATGCACAAAGGCAAAAAAATCCAATATTCTTTCACTATTCAACTTTCAACAACCCACGGTCTGTTCCTCTGGTGCTCACAGACTCAGGGGATGTGGGAAGGGAAGGGAGGAGGAGAGAGGGGAAGGGAGAAGGAGAGAGGGGAAGGGAGAAGGAGAGAGGGGAGGGGAAGGAGGTGAGCTGGGCAGCTATGCTCTGCCTGGAGCCACTAGGGTTATTATTAGACTGCCTGCCTGCCTGCCTGCCTGCCTGCCTGCCCCCCCGCCCCACACACACACCTGTCTGCCTGCCTGCCTGCCTGCCTGCCTGCCTGCCTGCCTGCCCCCCCGCCCCACACACACACCTGTCTGCCTGCCTGCCTGCCTGCCTGCCTGCCTGCCTGCCTGCCTGCCTGCCCCCCTGCCTGCCTGCCCCCCCGCCCCACACACACACCTGTCTGCCTGCCTGCCTGCCTGCCTGCCTGCCTGCCTGCCTGCCCCCCCGCCCCACACACACACCTGTCTGCCTGCCTGCCTGCCTGCCTGCCTGCCTGCCTGCCTGCCCCCCCGCCCCACACACACACCTGTCTGCCTGCCTGCCTGCCTGCCTGCCTGCCTGCCCCCCCGCCCCACACACACACCTGTCTGCCTGCCAGCCTGCCTGCCTGCCTGCCTGCCAGCCTGCCTGCCCCCCCCCCCACACACACCTGTCTGCCTGGGTTTGATGACCTCTCTCCCTCATTCACTAAGCCTCCATCAACCTTTAGAGATACACACTTCTGTGGGAAATTGTGCAGCACATGCAGGACAATCTGAGATCAGAGGGCCACAGGGGACTATTTACAAGCTATGGATTGGATGTTATCTCTGAATCTCTCTCCATTTCACTCAATGCCAAGACGAGATCATTGTGTGCATCGACGAGACAGGAAGTCTTAAAATCTCTTGGGCAAATCCAGACAGTTCTCGTAGCCTTAAAATGGGGGAACGACAGTGTGTATCATTTCCTCTGCAAAGCTTCAAAATAGTGAAAATACCATCGCTCATCCATAATCACACTTAGCTGAGGTGCTGGGGCGAGTATCAAATGGTATGAAAAGTAGCAGCATCCGCTCCACTCAAAAACTGTGCAAGTGTTTTATTACGCAAGCTTTCGGCCTTTCATAGACCTTCTTTGCAAAGCTTGCAAACCACATGAATATGTACTATGCAAACCACATCTGAGATTTCCCAAATCTAAGAGGAATCTTCGCAATCACGTTTCCTTTCTATTCAGTTCATCATTCTAATACATGATATCAATTCCCTAGAACCATATCCATACCTTGACAACACACAAAGAATACACGTCTGATAGATATACACAAATAGATGATGACTTTCAGACATTGTATTATCTCAGATTTAAAAACTAGGCCTACAAAAGGTCCTAAAGCATCAGCATCGCACCATGGTGGATGGATGATTAAACGGCTAAAGAAGCTAAACCCTCCTCTTGTCCCGGCACAATTCAGCTCAGTGATATTCCATCTATCTGATATAACCATCTATTATTGTATGGTGGTATGGTGGTGAAGACATCACTGTCTAGCCATGAAGCGGACTTTCCTCTCACCACTGAGGAATGAAGGGGAGTCTCAGTGTACCAGTGTACATGGGTTTCCTGGAGCTCAGCCTACACTGAGGAGGACGGAACAGCCCCATGTGTGGAATCAGCCTGACCTTTTCACTGGAAAAGAATGTTTCCCAGACTGCGGTTTTCCCCCGAAGATGTGAGAGTCTGGTATGGCCCGCGCACAATTCAGGTGACGTCAAGCTCAGAGAAACGTGCACGGTCGCTGCCAAATTTCCAAGAACAGTAGAGTAGTAGAGTTCATGTTCTTGGTGGAGTTCTTGGTGGAGTTCTAGGTATCTGCTGAGTGTGTGCCCCCCTTTCAAATGCCATCATGTGTCCCTACTCGTGACATTAGAATTCTAAGGTTCTATCTCAATTTGTCAAAATTTCGTTTTTTACATAATCTGATCCATTAGAAGTTTATTAATGCCTGTGTGGTGTTATTTTTTAAATGTTGACATTTTTGAGTTAGTAATTCATAAAATACAAAGGTTCCATCTCACAAAACATAATGGAATGTAAAAGCTTTGACGCTCAATATCTCTGAACTACCTAAACGGAGATAGAACCTTATAATTCTAAGCTCACGTACTGTCAGTTTGGGTTGACTTGGAGACGGGACTTTCAAAACACTTTGATGTCAAGTCAAGCAAACTGAATGACAGTGATTGATTGCTACCTCTCGGGAGCACTTTAAGCATTCAAATATGCGTTGTTAATTTGAAATCAGG
Source organism: Nansenia antarctica (assembly GCF_963989245.1). Taxonomy (NCBI): domain Eukaryota; kingdom Metazoa; phylum Chordata; class Actinopteri; order Argentiniformes; family Microstomatidae; genus Nansenia; species Nansenia antarctica. The sequence continues at coordinate 55,995,796 of NC_137688.1, read as the reverse complement.
TTTGTCTGCTCAATTATAAGACTTACGTATGTGCCTAATTTCGGTTTCGCATTGTTCTGAAAAACAATCCTGGGAATGAAAGGCGAAGCCTTATTGGTCTTTAGATCGAGCGTGTCTGCCTATTAATAAACCCCAGAGGGAGGTCCTGCAAGGTACTTTACAATAGTTATTCATCAGTTAGGATGCCTTTCCCGAAAATAAGACATACTACTTTATTTTTAGAAAATGAGTGCAATGTGCAGGAAGAGAGACAAAACTGAGCTCTGAAACAAAATATGTAAACTACAGGAAATGAGACAAAATCTGCCTCAGCCTCTGGCAGAATCCTTTAGGCCTACTTCAACTAGAGTTTCTATTCACACTCAAAATGTGTCAGAAAGCAAGCACCACTGAGGGCCCAGGGGGAAAGTGCCAGAACAGAATGTGAATTCATCTGAGGCTGACAAACACAGGGAGCCTCACATCACCGTGGCAGTTGCCTAAACTCACACCACACTTCCTGATTGGCCGCTCGCTACAAACAGCTTGTTCATGACTTGATTCTAAGAACACCACTTGTGTTCAACAACAGCAATTGGTTTTCTTGAGAAACGAATGTTGCGACGTAACCCCACTTAAAGGACACAAATACACATATAACTGGTCTAGCAGCAAAACGCTGCACCTGGACACCGTTGAGAGGTGAGTCATATACAACAACAAAAAATCATCATAAATTGTAGGAGATTGTGCCTCCAGACAGGTCGCCCTGTGAACATCCATATAGGACTATAGGAGATTTGGCCTGCTGTCACTGTTGGCACACACAACACCTACACTGCTGATGCAACCTGACTGAGACCTTTGATCTGCCGACAGACTTACAAACCGTTTTTCTTGCACCTTTGGGTTTCTTCACTCTCCCTTCCACTTTGGACTGCATTCCCTAGACATGACGGTGACCTGTGACCTAAGTCCTCCTGTCCTTTGCTCCCTCGTCCAAATGGGCAGTCCGGGGTAAACAAGAACAAACAAGTTGTTCAATGAACAACGTTGGAACATGTAAAAACACGGCTCTCAAACATGACTAAACATTAGCAACTGCAGTTATTCCTGCTCTCATCTGTCTTAATAGCCTAAAACAGACTAGAATGACAGGACACTAGACTAACCTGGTCTATACTGAGACAATGTGTTCAGTGTTGTCATCTTGTTAGAATAGTCAGTAAATAGTTAAGATCAGCTCAGTGAGGGTCACTTTAAGGGAGAGGTAAACAAACATTTAAACCAAGCTGCTACTCTTCTCAAAGTGGCCAGGGAGCAGGACTGTTAAGCCCTATTGTTCTCCTCTTCAAATGGTCTAATGATCAACCATGTCGTTAAATGCTCGCATACCACAGCTATGACTAATCACCCTACCAGCTCTCACGGCTACGCTGTACAGGTGGCAGTCGGTGCATGAGTGATGTCCAATATCGCCAACAAACATATAGCAAAAACATCTCCATTTGTTTTTCAACCTTTAGCCCTAAAACCATCGGTCATTTTCTTTGAATTCTATTAATCAATTTCTCATAGATATCTTCAACTTTTAGCACACCACCAGTCCAGTGATGTGTCTTGAACATGTGGTTTGACCTCTCACACAGTGACAACATGCAATTAATGAGAGGAGCTTACGTATTGTGTATTGTAAGAATATCTCCTTGTGTTTCATCCCTAAAAATGTCCTGTTGCAATAGCATGATAAAGACGTTGGCAATCTTCTTAAGATGTTGTCATTCCAATAAATCTTGTGTATACTTGAACAGACACTAAGTATTCCTGGAAATGCTCAATGCTCCCCACCCCCCCCAGTGGTGAAGTATGTGAACATTCCACAGAAGCCCTGTGGATAACAGCCAAACCAAAAAAAGAGAAAAGAATGAGCTGTTTAAACAACCAATAATGTGATGTTATGACAACCAACAAACCTTTATCATTTTGTCTGTGTGTGTTCAGGCTTACTTTGACAACACATGTACTAAACATGTGGCTGCCTGGTTTCATCATCATGTTTTTTACCTTTATTCACAGTATAAAATGTATCAATGTGACAAGGAGGCCACAAAAAGTCAATGTGCAAGGGTGAAATACGGCGTAATCATACAAACTGTTGGAAATAATATCTTACAATTTCCCCTCTAATTAATTTTACTGCCATGATTCCCAAATGAAGGGTTCACTTACTATGTCCCTTAAAACCCCCATCATATCACAGGTATTAAGCACAACAAACCTTGACTTGACTATGTTGGCAAATGATAAACTCACCAGAATACAACAGTCAGATCACCTATTGCTATTCATTAGAAGGTAATCCCTGTAAAGAGTAATACTGCTTTCCAGTATCAACCTTCAGGGAACCCACTATAGGCAACAGCATATTTCCAATGGGATTAAGAGGCAAAATGGAAGATATGGGTAAAGGGGAAAAGTGCTTTCAGTCAAAAGGTTCACTCCACTTCTGTGCCTCTCCAACGGAAAGTCCAACCTCATTGGCAAACTGAGCAGAGCAATCCATGACGGCACACTTTCAGAGGCACAGAACAGTAGAGGAAAATAAGATGTAGGGGAGGAAAAAATCACTATCATCCCCACATTTACGGAGCATATTAGACTTCTCCAGTGAAACTCAAGTGCCCAATGGTGCATGGAAATATATATTTAGGCTAAGGAAGTTACTTACTAGAAGTCATGGTGACATGCAACATTGTGTAATGTGACATGCAATCACTGCTCCTGTGTCAGGAGTGCCCCTGGCAACCACTGAGAGTCCAATTAAAGAGAAGTGGTGTGGCATCCTAATTTATCTGTGATTGGTCCTATCCAATGCAATGTGGTTGTATCACCTTTGGTGATATCTCATTTGTAAGGGATGGAGTTTAATTAAAATGTTAAAAGTGAAACAAGTATAGGCTTACATTGTAATGATGAAGTGCACCATTGCATTCATGTGAACAGTGGTGTGAAGTGACAGCCTCTTACCTGCATTGTAAAACTGATCGAGTACAGTAGTCTCTCCGAAGTCGAGCTTTCCGAAGTGCACGATTTCCAATTTACTTCCCACTGTGTCGCACGCGTCTTTCAGGCACTGCAGGGCCATGTTCTCTGCGTTGTGTGGCTGACAGAGCTCGTTGTAGGCGACATATGCTACAGTAACACACCTGCTTTTGGATTTCCCCGTAGACAGCAACCCGCCGTTGTCCATCGAACTATTCATGATACTTGGGGTGATGGCTCCGCTGACCACCGAGTCCTGATAGAAAGTCCCCGCGGCGGGGATGCCAGTGGCACCGGTGCCACTCTCCCCACGAGAGCAGGCAGAACCCCCACGGGCATCCCCCGGGTCGGGCCAAATACCAAAGGAGGGGACCGACAAGGATATCGCGTCAATATCTTGGCTCATTTTACAGTTTTGATAAACACTTTGTGCTATTATGGGTCCTCAGTTATCCGATGTTTCTCCATACACCCAAGCCATTACGCATGCTTCCACAAAGACATTCTACGCACAGGATGAATCTAATATTTAAGCAACAAATCGATTTGCACATCTGGAGGTCCTTCAACAGAGGTAAACAACAGAGTGGAGATCATTGTGGAGATATGGGTGCACCTCCTGCAAATTCATTTCTGGTTTCGGATGAAACTGTACAATCATAGCCTCATCAAGGTAGCCTACTCAGTAGCAGACAATATCCTACGACTGACAGTCACTGCGTTCACGTCAAGTCACGAGCAACACAGGTAGGTTACTCGGAAGCTGATAACGATTCTTGGAAAATAACAGTTGGCACGTAACCGCTACATTCTTGCATGTTTCCACAACTGGTCCACATAGTTTCTAAAGTTGTGCAAGAACCCATGTTACAATGCCCGCGTGAGCTCGTCGTCGATATGGCATCCTAGAAAGCAGGTCGGGATCCAAATATGTGCATGACCGCTGAGTCTATATCCTTTGGAAATCATGCACGTAGATTTGAGAAATAGTCATGCCAAAACGAATTCTGCGTCCACTCCGGACCCTGCCCTATTTTCTACATCCACTATTATCTTTCCTGCACAGACTCACGCACACTGGGTGGAGAGACTGAAGCCTTGTTTACGGGGCGGAGACATAACCATATTTGGAACTGACGTTTAGGCATTCCTGCTTAAAGCCACAGTCCGTACGATTTTCCTCTTTTCTTTTTTTTTTAAGGTGAAGTATGTCATTTTGAGCTTTGCTGCCCTCTTTGGCCATGTAAAAACGTAATTATGCTATGTTCATTACTTCTAAATACCATATGAGAGTATGGACCATACATATAAACCTTATATAATCAAAACAATTAGGACATATAACTACATTGTTTATTTTGTTTATAAGAGACATGTTAAACAAAAACACATTTTGCCTATAGCTCACATGCCTGTTTTTCTTTCTTAAAAAAAAGAAAGAAAAGAAATACTGCTCTCATGGACTGGAGGCTATTCTACGGAGCCCCCCTGGGGTCACATGGTAGAAAAAAATTATTTGATGTGTGAATCCGTTCCCTCGATTTAGTAAATCTGTTCCCTCGGTTTAGTAATCCGTTCCCTCGGTTTAGTAATTCGTTATCGTTCTGGCTCGTAGGGCCTAACCCTAACCCTAACCCTAACCCTAACAAATTACTAAACCGAGGGAACGAATGACTAAACTGAGGGAACAAATTACTAAACCGAGGGAACCCCAGGGGGGCTCTGTACTATTCCTTTAGCACTACAGCTATTTAATGGAGATTTAAAAAAATGTGCTCCACTGATCAAATTGTTTGAAGATGTATCACTCTATGTGATATGCACTAGTTATATTCAGTGTTTGCTTCAGTGTTTTTCATTGGACAATGTGAATAATGTGTTCACTCCAAAAATGTATTCAGAAGTACTGTTCGGCTTCTGAATCTCCATAAAATATCATAGCAAATGAGATTTGTACTGAGTGATTTACTCCTTATTATGAATCTACTCTCTTGCCAGGCATTAACCTGACCAATGAAACCTTACCAGACACAGTGGATAGAGACAATCAAGAATCAATCAATCAATCAATCAATCAAACAAACTGTATTTATATAGCACAAGTCATAGATTGAATGCAACTCCAAGTGCTGAACATAAAAACAATAGTAAATTAAATACAACACAATAAAACAAGAGGTAGGAGATAATGCCAGGAGTAAAACAAGAAAATAAGTAAAGGTGCAAGTTGAGATAAACACTAGATAAAATCCAGGCTAAAAAGGTATGTTTCTTTTACTTTTGCTTTCTTTTAAAGATATACACTCTCTGCCACCCACAGGCGAAGATAGGACTAATGATTGAATGTAATCAATAACATCAGTTGGCCTACATGAACTTAACTGGGTTGGATTATAATAAATGAAAACGATTGTGTATGTGATTCTGTCTATGCTGCTTACATAGGCTAATGCTTTGTGATAACTTTATTATTGGTAGGGTCAGCCCAACTGGTGGTTTTGCTCTCTTGTGATTTCATTCACTTGATTTTACAACACAAGGAGGACATCTAGTGGCACTCTTTTGATATCACAAGTATTTAAAGGGTTTATTTATAAGTAGCCATTTCAATCAACTGTATCTCCAGGCAAAATCCATATTCTGTTCTAATTGATGTCTTATTAATGAACAGAACAGAAATATGGTTAAAATAAAATCTCAAATGCAGACATAAAGGAGATTGGAGTGGTGGGCTAGTGCTCCCCAAAACATAACCCATTAGAAGAATGTTTTATTTGCCATGCAATCAACTTCAGTTGATTGTTGGAATTTGGTATTCTTTGCTCTAGGCACAGGGTCAGCCATAGTCAGCACCCCTGGAGTAATTAGGGGTTAAGTGCCTTCCTTGCACATGCAGCTCCCTCCTGAGGCGGGGATCGAAATTACGACCTACCGATTGCTAGCCGGCCTCTCTAACCTCTAGGCCACCGCCTCCCCAGTAAAATGTAAGTTTTAAATTGAACTCCTAACCCTCTTAACTTTCACAAAAAAACAATTCAGTCAAAATTCAAGATAGTTTCTCCCCCCCTATATGAAGATAACTTCTCAGATTCAGATTCAGATAACGTTTATTGCCATTATGCTTGACACATATAGGAATTTGTTTTGGCATTTACAGAAGGTGCATTTATGCTTTTTTCACATATATATGAACAAAACAAGTACAAATACAAATGCAAAAACAGGCAAAAACAGGACAACACAGGACAGACAGTGCATGGATAGTGCTGTATATAAAGTGCAGTGCAGAGTTATTTTTATTTAAGGTCCAGTGCATGTTCAGTCCTGGGCAGACTTGGAGGCGGGGGGGAGGGGGAAGCCAGAGTCATTTAGCAGCCTGGCGGCTGAGGGGAAGAAACTGAGCCTGTGGCGGGCCTTCAATGTCTTAGGCAGCCGCAACCTTCTTCCAGAGGGAAGCAGGGTGAGGAGGCCGTGGCCGGGGTGGAAGGGGTCGGCCATGATCTTCCTTGCCCTCCTCAGAGCCCTGGTGTCATGCAGGGAGTTGAGGGAGGGCAAGGGACAGCCGATCACCCTCTCTGCTGAACGTATCACCCGCTGCAACTTGGCCTTGTCCTTGGTCGTTGCAGCAGGGAACCAGGTGATGATGGAGTGGGTGAGGATGGACTCTATGATGGCCGTGTAAAACTGGACCATCATGGACCTCGGCAGCCTGAATTTCCTCAGCTGCCGGAGGAAGAACATCCTCTTCTGGGCCTTCTTCGTGAGGGCCTCGGTGTTCCGCTCCCACTTAAGGTCCCGGGAGATGGTCATGCCTAGAAAGCGGCATGACTCCACGGAGGCCACCGGGGTACCTCCCAGCGTGATGGGAGGGGGCAGGGCTGCTTTCCTACGGAAGTCCACCACCACCTGTGACCATGGCCTTCTTGGGGACGGGGATGATGGTTGACGCCTTGAAGCACGCTGGGACGTGACACAGCTCCAGCGAGGCGTTGAAGATGTGGGTAAACACCGGGGCCAGCTGGTCGGCGCAGTGCTTCAGGACAGAGGGAGAGACGGAATCCGGACCAGCTGCCTTCCAGGGATTCTGCCTCTTGAACAGTCTGTTTACCTCTCGCACTGTGACAGAGAGAGGGGGTGGGGAAAGGGGGGTGGGGGGGGGCGGGGCGGGTGAGGAGGGGGGAGGGAGGGGAGGGGAAGGGGGGAGGGTGGGGGTAGCAGGAGGGACATTGGCCCCCCTGGGGGACGGGGGTGGTGGTTGTAGCCGGGGGGGGTGGAGGGAGAGGGCGGGGGTGGGCGGGAACCTCTCTTTCTCAAACCTACAGTAGAACTCGTTCAGCTCGTTAGCGAGAGGGAGGTTGTCGGACATCAGCGGGGACTTGGGTTTGTAGTTGGTGATGGTCTTGAGGCCTTTCCAGACGGAGGCGGAATCCCCCTCAGAGAGCTGTTGCTGCAGCTTCTCCGAAAAGCGATGCTTCGCCTCCTTCACCGCTTTGGCGAACCTGTACTTGGCCTGCTTGACCCGGTCCACGTCCCCACTGCGCCTAGCCACCTCCTTCTCTGACCTCAGACGCCTGAGTTGGGATGAAAACCAGGGCTTGTCGTTGTTAAAAGACTTCCTGGAGCGGAGGGGGACACACACCTCCTCGCCAAAGCTGATAAATGATGTAACAGTGTCTGTGTATACATCCAGATTGTTACCAGCCTCTGGCCCCGCCCACTCCACTAAGTCCTGGTCACAGCCTGCACTTTCCAACCAGGCGCAGAGTCGCTCGCGTGCCTCACTGGACCACACCCTGAAGCGCTGTACAACAGGCTTAGAGAGTTTTAACCTCTGCCTGTAGCGAGGGATCAGGTGTATGAGGATGTGGTCACTGTAGCCCAGTGCGGCACGGGGGACAGAATGGTAGGCTTGACGAGCTGTACTAAATACTAAATACTTCTCAATACTAAAAATGCCCATAAAGACCCCCTGGTCCGACATTTCCACTAATACACAGAGACAAGCCCTGCCCCTCTGATGCAGTCAATACATCCATTATGAAAGGTTCATATATTCATCTACCTATTCATTCCGTTTCTACCAAAGCACTCAATGATGTATGGAAATCCGGATTTCAACCCTGATTTACCTCAAACTAACCCTAACTTTTATTTATTTTTTACTGCTTTTCCCCATTTTGTCACAACATAGATTTGTGGGTTGGCTATACGTACCCACATCCTCTACGATTTGACCAAACCACACCTCCCTCACTGTTCTAACCACATCAACTCCTGGTGCTACCCTCGCAATTATACTTCTTCTATTACTTCTTCAACATTGCTCAGACTTTTTGAATGTGATGGAACCATACAGTGTTGAAACCAAGCAAATCAACTGCATTGCAATTATCTAGGTGGCAATTTATTTCAATAACTGTAAAAGGAATGAGTACGCTCCACTTTATGTGTTATGCTTTGACCCCACTAGATGTCAGACTTTGTCCATGTTGTACCAGTACAGAAGCTCTCACAATCAAAACTAAAAGATGTGAGTTTGACTGCATTTAGAAACAAAACAGTGAAACAGCAATAGATTTTGAATTCTAATTAAAATTCTGCGTATACTTCGTGTGGATAAATGGATCGTATGCGATGCTCTCTCTGTTCTGTCATAGATGAAGAAAATAGTCCGTTCTGCAACAGAGGGTACAGTCTGTCTGTAGGCTACTACTGCCATAAAGGAAGCAGGGATAGCAGTCTGCTCTGCCATAGAAGGAGACGTCCTATTTCATGCTGCCATAGGAAGCGGATATTCTGTTCTACCTCGGGAAGAAGATTCTCAGCTCTGCCATTTAGGGAGAAGGCACTTGGAGGCACACACTTATTACATCGTTCCATAGATATCTGACAAAAGACTGCACAAACATGAGAAGGAAAGGGAAACAAAATTTAAAAATATTGCCAAGTTTGACAAATGGCCGGCCTGGTGTTGCCACAAGCTATTAGCCTGCGATGATTAATAAGTGTGAAAATAATTGCACTTCATTGAGATTGATGACACCCCATTTAACCTCCCCTTTCATCTGAGCTCTATGGAGCACAGAGATGAGCCTCAGACGCACTCGCTGCTGCTCCACTGGCTAGGCTCACTGGTTACATACATGCAGAGCAGACATGCACATCTTCCTGTCGGTAATGATCAGGGATGAGTTTGCCCAAAGCTTCATAGCTACCGTGACACTTTATTTATCTCGACAAGCCAGCCCTTCAGCAGTGAAAGAGTGATAATTGTAAAATCTATGTTTGACGGTCCATCTTCTGTGTGTGGATAAACAACATTTGCCAAATAAAGGAACTTTGCTGTTCTATGAGTGCTCTGGGCTGCCATTGCTGAGAAGAATACACTGTATAAGACGGGTAGCGATTGACTTTATACTGGGAATAGATCATTCAGTTGCTTTAAACATGTATGTTACAGATTACAGAGAGGGGGGGAGGGGGGGGGGGGGGCGAGAGAGCGACAGAAATGCTCTTGTGTTCCAGGCCTGCAACTTAGAGCCAGGGTGATCTGTGTAAAAGCTTTCACCTCTAATGCTCCTCTGCAAATAAAACCATGGTGGTGGTGCTGCAGCAGATCAGACAGGCACTGTGGTAGATGAGAACTGCGGAGAGTGTTATCCTCTCAGTCTGCAAAGAGACATGGCCAAGGTTATTAAAGAGGGATGTAGCAGAGCAAGATGGCTGCTTTGTGACCAGAGGCAGTGTGGAGAGATAAATGGTTGACCCAGGCTGGTGTCAGGTTAGGATTGATGCCACTATCAGCCCCACTGCTTTCCCAATGATTTTCTCAAATCTCTGATAGAGTGTGTTATCTAGTTACTGGCATGAGGGCAAGGGCCTCCAGGCACAGAGAAGGTCAATCTATGAGGACAATCTTTGTTGGACTAAATGAGAAAAAAGACCTTACAAAAAGAATAAAAAAGCAGCTGCTAGGTCTCTGGGATAAGATAAGCTAAATTACTTCTCTTTAGTAGGATAGGCCTGAGGCTAAACAAAAAAAATTAAGTGAGGCAACTGTGCACTCTAACTTCAATGTTGTAGATTTCACCTGCAACCCAGCTTTCCTGAACTAATTCAGACTTGAATCAATGACACCATAATGTGAATGTGGCTTGAAAGTAGCTCTGTCCTGTGGTTTATCCATGGTGGTTTATCTGCAGAAAATAAATACCTTGAACTGAATTAGTACAACGTTCATGGAATATCTTAGAGAAATGTCATATAGTGACTGTATCATCAATCTATGAATATGAATACTGTGGTTTGTTTACCTTTTTTCATTTTGAGGAAAAAAAAGTTTGAATTCATTAATGTATTTTTCATACCGATCTGAAACAAGCCATACAATAATTCTGCTTTTGTGTGATAGAAAAAGGGTTTCAGGGAATATCAAATATCCACAGGTGCTTTTGGAGTGAGGGAATTTTAATATGCAATTTATTTTTGTATTTTCATTACTAAATTCATTACATATTTATTTTGGATGATAACTCACTTGGTGAACAGGGGAAACCATGCCTATCTGACTGTTCTGACATGCCTCCATTCAGTCACAGTATTTTTTGTCTAATAATTACAGTAATTACCGTGGTCTACTGTAGTTACTATCAAAACCTTAACAAGGCTTTATGCTGTAACGTGTAGTTGGTGGTTGACGGATTAGCTGCCTATCAAAAATAAATGCCTTCCGTTGAAACCCACAAGTTTCTTATCGGCTGTGGAATTTCTATATCACTCAAATGTTCAAAATTTCACAATTCCAGACATTTCCCAAATGTGTTATAAATGGGAAGTTCATAACTGGACTCTTGTTGTTCATTGTTTTCCAGCGTAAAAGTCTCAGATTCCTGAAGGTTGAGTCTGTGTAGGAATGATGTGATGTTTCATTAGTGTGGCTGTAAGAAACCTACCTGTTCACAACATGAGGAGAGTTGGCTGTTGAAGAGTCCGCTGCTGCTGCTATGAAATAAACAGCTTTCTGCCACAAGTTCAACTAACCCTAACCTCCACCACCCTGTCTGCCACCAACCCAACACCGAGAGTGGCGCTTGGGAAGGGGACTTTAACAATGTGCTCTAAGTGGATTGGGTTCATGTCAGTGCTGAGTTGTGGACATTGATAAATGTCCTCCTCCATGCAATCGATAAATCTCACCTTTCAGCCAGTGGTCCCCTACAGCAGCATGTCATAATTACTCTGTCAGACCAAATGCACCTCTCTGGTAAGACTGAGAGGTCTGTGTGTGTCTGTGTGTGTGTGTGTGTGTGTGTGTGTGTGTGTGTGTGTGTGTGTGTGAGAGAGTGTGTGTGTGAGAGAGAGTGTGTGGGTGGGAGGGTGTGTGGGTGTGTAGTCATGTACTGTATGTTGGCGAGTAGGCCTATATGTGGTCTGCCATCAGTGCAAGCATGCATATTTGTGTGTGTGTGTATGTGTGTGTGTGTGTGTGTGTGTGTGTGTGCACTGTATGTGTGGGGTAGAATGACAATTTGTCGGCTGAGCTGGCCTTGTGTCTAGCTATGATTGACAGCTAGCCAACCCGCCCCCTTCTGTCCCTCCCAGGGCCCTCTTGGATGCCTGTCACATTAGTCAATCAGAGAGCTAGTCTGACAGGAGCTCTGAGCGCACACACACACACACACACACACACACACACACACACACACATGCACACATACACGCACACACAGTCTAGAAATCTCTGTTTGTTCAATGATCTGCAGCTCTGATAACATCAAGAAACAACACAGTCTGTATGACATGCCATCACTTTGATTATTAACATAAGAGAGGTGCATTCTTTTAACGATTCTGAGATCTCTTATCTTGCCATGATTATAATTTATTTATTCTATATCAGAGACCAGAAGGAATTATCTCCATCTGCTTCGAGCAAGCGATCTTGAGGTTAGTCTGTGTGTGCGTGTGTGTGTGTGTGTGCCCGCGTGTGTGAGTGTATGTCTGTGTGCGTGGTTCGTCTAGAAGACACAGATTACATATTGAGATGCTGTCCCTGAAAAAAAGGCACCCTGTGGAATTAAAAGTGAATGAAGCAGTCAGAGTCACCTCCTACAGCACAAACATCCTCTAATGGAACAATAATAATAATAGCAATAATAACCACACTCATTTATACATCAATAATAATCACTCTAGAGAAAAATAATAATCTCCCTCATTTAGACCATCATTTTCCACAGAGACTGCATGCCTTTGGGGGGCGCGGTGCTTAACCTAATGATGATGGTCATGATTCATGGCTGAACTCTCTCTCTGCATGTGTCTCTACTGTGGCTGAGAACTGAGTGTGTTCATCTGAGCTATGAGGAGTGTGTGTGTGTATGTGTGTGTGTGTGTGTGTGTGTGTGTGTGTGTGTGTGTGTGTGTGTGTGTGTGTGTGTGTGTGTGTGTGTGTGTGTGTGCACGAGCGTGTGTGTGTGTGTGTGTTTTATTTTGGTGAAAGTTTAATGTCTAGAGAAGATGACAAACTTGGCATCACACACTCCTCAGTGACTTACAAAAATGTTGTTGTAATTAGTTATGTGGACTAATCGTATTCCTGTTTTTTTTAATATACCGGGACCAATGTTTTTCCTTTTGTATTGAAGCGTATCAACACAAGATGTAATTCCTGTGGAGGGTTGCTCATCTCCAATCCTGCTTTGAACTCTGCTCAGCGGTGACAGAAAGAGGCAGAAAATGGGACAGAGGGATAGAATAGTCCAGCACTGATTTGCAGGGAGACGTGGACTGAGACCATTTCAGCAGAGCTCTCTGAGATCAAAAGCCTGGCAGAGAGCGAGTGTAAGGGGTGATGCTATCGTCAAGCTCTTATTTCATACAGAGACGACTGTGAAATGACTTCATCTTTTCTGAGGCCTCATACGAGATACCATTATACACTGACCCCCCCCCCCTTCCATACTGCTGCTCTTCAGTCTCCCAACTATAGTCGACTACACCAGACCATAGAGATAGATAGTGTAGGTAATCTCAGTGTGAATCACTTATGGGATCAAACTCTAAAAAGAAGGATTGACTGGAGCTAGTTCAGAGGTTTCTGAATAGAAAAGGTGAGGATAGAAGAGAAATTCAGATTAATTAATTAGATTAGATTAGATAATGAACATGAACCTAAGATTTTTACTCTGTGTACCCGTACATTGATGTAATAAAAGCAATTCAGATTCAGATTCTTATTCTGATTAAATTCAACTTTATTGTCATTGCAGAGTACAAGTACCAGACAACGAAATGCAGTTTAGCAACTACCCAAAAGTGTAAATAGTGATATATAGTGCAAAGACATGATAATTGAGTGGGTACAGGTGTGGTGATGTTGGCCAGATGTTGGTAATTCTGAGGATAATTGGGAAGGTAACCAATGGGGGTATATATGGATAGAAATTAAAAATACAAATGGAATTCGAATGAACTGAAACTACATTTCTCCACCTATTGTGCTTGCCAAAATGCAACATGATGACAAAACACCAATTGTAGCCAATAAATGAATGAATGCATTTCCCCCCAATGTACATTTCCCTGATTCAGTAGTTGGTCTGTTTTGCCTAACTCTTTTTAATTTCTTGCGTGCACGTCTTCCTCTCTGCCCTCCCTTCCGCCATAATTCACTTCCGCCTCCCTCTTTCTCTCTTTGCCATCTTGCTTTTCCACAGGCCTGTTCGTCTTTTTCATTCTGTAATTTGTTGCTGGCATATAAGGTACACAGACACAAATATGTCCTTAGGTAGCAAGCAAGCTAGCTTTGCTGTTGCGGATGTGGGACTGCTTATCACACAAACTAGCTCGGGAACATTTCAGGAGCTCGCACGAGCCGCCTTTATGATACATGATGCAATGTTTGCTGCCCTAGTTGACACATCGCCGAATTGTTCACCGATATATCTCAGACCAGCAGAAAAGCATGAGAACACGAAGCATGCGGACAATATCTGAATGTAATGCAATAAGAAGAGATTACTGTTATCTTGACCTAAATCGCCTGGATGTCAAAAAATCCACTGATGTTTCTCACTGTATATAAAAATCCACTGATGTTTCTGACTGTATATAACGGGTATGAGTGTAGGAGAGAAAGGATGATGAATTGAGAGAGAAACAGGTGTGGTGATCTTGGCTGAGAGGGGGCGTGGCCAGAAGGTGATTTGGAAGGTGGTTGAATAACATGATCCTTTGCAACAGACGCAGTGTCAGCGTTAATAACATCAATACATTATTATCTTCCTTTTTTATCTCCTTTTTTTCCTGTAAAGCACATTCCAATTCAGTTGTGTGTGAAATGTGCTGCAAAATCTGATTGACTGACTGATGAAAAGATAAGGAACCAGACCCAGCGCCAGTTTTAATAACATGTTAACATGTTTAAATAACATGACCAGTCCAGTCAGGGTTCATACCAGAGCAGCAGAAGGCCTCTGGTGTACATCATTACAACTTAGCTTTTTCAGCTTTGAAAATGTGTGGTAAGGAAGATATAAGCAATTTGCAAAAACTTCTGAGGCTTTAAACGGTTGAATAATTTAGTGTTGAAGATTATACGCTGCTCAGTTATTTCAGGAACAACAACAAATGCTTTAATACCAACTCTGTGCCCCTCTAGTCTCTCTCTATCTCTCTTTTTCACACACAGACACGCAAGCTCACATACACGCACACACGCACGCACACACACACACACACACACACACACATCGATATCGATATCGATATGGGAGAAAGAGATGCATGCGTTTCACCCTTCTCCTTTCTCTCCCCTTCCTTCCTTCCTTCCTCTCCCTCCCCCTCCCCCCTGTTCTTTGAGGGAGAGTTCAGGGTCTAGCCATCCTGTGATACTGAGTCTCTGCCATGTAAGTGTACAGCCTGCTTCTTGCTGTCTCCCTGCCTACCCCCTTCTGACTGCAATGTTAAGCTGTTTAAGCCGATGACACAGAGAATATTGCATGTTTAAAGGCTGCTTCACCACACCACACACACACACACACACACACACACACACACACACACACACACGTCTCGCCCAGAGCGAAAGGCCCCAGGCAGTCTCTCTCCTGCTAGCCAGGGGCGATCATTCTGCTTCTATGATACTCTAACTGTGGTATGTCAGGAAACATTAGGCCTTTAAAACACAACTTAGATGCAGTGCACTCAGTGCACACACACACACACACACAGTGCTCAGTGGAAGTGCTGGTTAGATCCAGACGGTTTCTTCTCAGTACTCCCCCTGATCTACACGTCCTACTGCCCCGCAGTGTTTCCTTTTCCTGGTCATTGATACAGTATCTTCACACTACCTAAATACAGAAATATACACTAATACACTAACACCAAAACCTCAAACACAATGACCAAAACCTGAAACTGGTGTATTCTATCTCACACCAATTCTTCACAATGACAAACACATTTCTTGCTTATCACTCATTTTGCAGCTCTAAATCACACAGCTAACAAAACCCTAAGTACAATTCTCTACATTTGGCACAATCTTCCATGATAAAATCTCTTGTGTTCACATGGAAAACACTACCATTCAGAATGCTAAACTCAAACCACCAGTCACACAATCACACTCCTCATATGGGCAAAAACCTATTGCTTTTCAATTAGCAATCATAGCTTTAGTAATAAAAGGGCCGAAGGTGAGCTCTCCTGTGTTGAAATATATCTGAAGTATATCAGGGCTGGATTCATCATGCTAGGCGATACTTTCCCCTCTGCTTGGCCTTTGTGTAGAGTATATGCAGAAGGCTTATTTTCTTTTTTCTATTGTTTGTTCTGTATGAAGAACACTTTACAAATCCAACTGTCATTGCTGAGATGTGTACAGTATTTCAAAATTGAAAAAAATGTTATATTGTTGTATTTGTGTGTTTTATATTTAAGTATGAAAAAAACTGTTTATAACAGGCTACTGTACGTATGTAGTGTAACACTGAAAATGCAAAAGGCCTACTGTTAATCTTATCATAGTACTGTTTTCCGCTGATCATAGTGTTTTCCATTGTGCACATCAGTGTTCAATTGGGTCTTACAAGTGTCTATTCATTTGATGGTGTGTGTCATTGTCATTGTCATTTGACGACAACATTTCATTTTGAGAAGACATAACATTACTTTGAATGCAGTGTTTGCATTTGCAAGAGATTTGTGTTTAGGGTTTTGAGTTCAGGGTTTTGTTGTGTGTGAGTTTTTGGATTTGTGTTAAGAGAGCTATGCTTTGAGAAAACGTATTAAAGCGATAGAGAAAAACTGTAATACATAAATATCTCTAGTGTACCTGTATTATATACATTTACATGTATATTTTATATTTTGGGGCATTTAGCAGACGCCTTTATCCAAAGCAACTTACAAAAAATACATTTGACTAAGTAAGTGTGAATCATCTATCCATCAGTCATAACAAGAAAAAGTAATCTATGCTCAGGCCAGGGGCCATTGGCAGTCATAATGCTGGCAGTCTGAAGAAGAAGAAGAAGAAGAAGAACGCAGTGTTTTGGATGTTTACAGTTTTGGATGTGAACATGTAGCACCTTGTCTGATTGTAGTAGGACTAGTGTAAATATGTTTGTTTTGTATCTGAAGTTTAGGTGGATTATAGAGACCCTGGTCACTCTTGGAAAAACAGATTTTATCTGATTTTAACCTGGAAAAATAAAGATTAAACAAGTGTTGTAGAGAGAAGTAGAGTTATGATAGGGTACAATACTGTAGTATGCTGCGGTTTGATGTGTCTATAGTGTGCAGTAGGGATGTATCTCTGACTCAAGCCTGGCCCCTTCCTCTCAAACGTTGTGAGAATGGGACTCTGGCGACTCAATGTTTCAGAGTTCAGACGTTGTGAGAATGGTGACTCTCTAAATGTTCCAGAGTTTTAATAATAAAACATCTGACAGGCTTTAGAGGCTCTCTCAGTAAGTATTTCCTGCATCGAAGCAATAACTCTGTATTTTCCTTTAAATTCATGAAGTGATTTATTCGTAAGCAAGCGCACAATCAGAGGAGTTTCAGAGTCCTCCGAATATTAATATTTAATGAAATGCACATTTTCTCCATTTGTTTTGAAACGGGTCCAAATCTCGGAAATACCAGAATCACCAATGTTTTGATATGCTCTTTATTAGTTTGTTTTCTTTTCATTCATTCTATTTTCTCTTCTTACGTTTTGAATCCCTCTTCTCTGAGCCCTGCGTGCCAGGCTGCATGGGGTGGGGGTACTGGTGAGTGTGTGTGTGTGTGTGTGTGTGTGTGTGTGTGTGTGTGTGTGTGTGTGTGTGTGTGTGTGTGTGTGTGTGTGTGTGTGAGTGTGTGTGTGTGTGTATGTGTGTATGTATGTGAGTGTGTGCGTGTGTTGGTGCGTGCGTGAGAGTGAGTGAGAGAGAGAGGGAGAGAGAGAAGGAGAGAGAGGTTATTGTATAGTATTGTTGTGTGCTGTTTACAGTTTTTCTCTATCACTTTAACACGTTTTCTGAAAGCATGGCTCATTTTCTCTAACACAAATCCAAAAACTCACACACAAAACCCTAAACTGTTTTGTCTTCTCAAAATGAAGTTTTGTCGTCAAATCACACACACACACCATCAAATTAATAGACACTTCTAAGAACCAATTGAACACTGATGTGCTCAATGGAAAACACTATGATCAGCGGAAAACTGTACTATGATAAGATTATCAGTAGGCCTTTTGCATTTTCAGTGTTATACTACATAGTAGCCTGTTATAAACTATTATGTTTTCATACTCAATTATAAAACACACAAATACAGAAATATAATGTTTTATTCTGAAATATTGTATACATCTCAACAAACAGTTTTGTAAAATGTTCTTCATACAGAACAAACAATAGAAACAAATCAAAAGCAATAGGTGTTTCCCCATATGAGGATTGTGATTGTGTGATTGGTGGTTTGAGTTTAGCATTCTGAATGGTAGTGTTTTCCATGTGAACACAAGAGATTTTATCAAGGAAGATTGTGCCAAATGTAGAGAATTGTGTTTAGTGTTTTGTTAGCTGTGTGGTTTAGAGCTGCAAAATGAGTGAAAAGCAGGAAATGTGTTTGTATTTGTGAAGAATTGGTGTGAGATCAGATACACAACTTTCAACTTCAGACACTTGTAAGAACCAATTGAACACTGATGTGCACAATGGAAAACACTATGATCAGCGGAAAACAGTACTATGATAAGAATATCAGTAGGCCTTTTGCATTTTCAGTGTTACACTACATATGTACAGTAGCAGTTTTTTCATTTTTACTTAAATATAAAATACACAAATACAACAATAGAAAGTTTTTATTTACTCTGAAATACTGTTCATATCTCAGCAATGACAGTTGGATTTGCAAAGTGTTCTTCATACAGAACAAACAATAGAAAACAGAAAATAAGCCTTCTGCATACACGAAGGCCACAACACCTCGTTGACATCACAGGCAATGTTCTCCCTGACCAAGCAGAGGGGAAAGTATCGCCTGGCATGACGAATCCAGCCCTGATATACTTCAGATATATTTCAACACAGGAGAGCTCATCTTTGGCCCTCTTATTGCTAAAGCTATGATTGCTAATTGAAAAGCAATAGGTTTTTGCCCATATAAGGAGTGTGATTGTGTGATTGGTGGTTTGAGTTTAGCATTCTGAATGGTAGTGTTTTCCATGTGAACACAAGAGATTTTATCAAGGAAGATTGTGCCAAATGTAGAGAATTGTGTTTAGTGTTTTGTTAACTGTGTGGTTTAGAGCTGCAAAATGAGCGATGTGAAGAATCTTCATTGTGAAGAATTGGTGTGAGATAAAACACACCAGTTTCAGGTTTTGGTCATTGTGTTTGAGGTTCAGATGTTAGTGTTAAAGCGATAGAGAAAAACTGTATCAGTAAATATTACGGTTACAGACATCTACTCATAAGCCTACAAAATGATCTATAACTGTAACAAACAACTGTATTGCCATTGTTAGTGATATAAACACCTACAATGAGCATGTATTGGAATATAAATCTGGGTTTGTGTATAGTGTTACTTTGTAACTGTTATGATGTCTGCTGTCAACTTCATTTACTCACAGAGCAGCCCTGCACTGCCTTAGGGCACGGGAAGGAGTGGGCTGTGTGTGTGTGTGTGTGTGTGTGTGTGTGTGTGTGTGTGTGTGTGTGTGTGTGTGTGTGTGTGTGTCTGTGTGCGTGCGTGTCCGTGCGTGCGTGTGTGTGTGTGTGTGTGTGTGTGTCCGTGCGTGTGTGTATGTGTGTAAAAGAGAAGAGAGAGAGAGAGAGAGAGAGAGAGAGAGAGAGAGAGAGAGAGAGAGAGAGAGAGAGAGAGAGAGAGAGAGAGAGAGAGAGAGAGAGAGAAAGAGAGAGCGGATGAGCTGTTGGGGGCTCAGAGGGGTCAGTAACAGCCAGATCCACACTGCTCATGTGAAAGGAACTGACACAGGAAATGGCTACATATGGCTCATATTTATTCAAATATCATTATGTTTGCCAGGGTGTGTGTGTGCATGCTTGTGTGTGTGTGTGTGTGTGTGTGTGTGTGTGTGTGTGTGTGTGTGTGTGTGTGTGTGTGTGTGTGTGTCTGTGTGTGTGTGTGTGTGTGTGTGTGTGTGTGTCTGTGTGCGCGCGTGCATGCTTGTGCGTGTAAAAGAAAAATACTAAGACTGTTGAATTGTATACTGATTATTGTTGACTTGAACTTGATCTGAACTTTCTGTAACCTTACATGATCTTGTGATTTAGTAGATACATCCTCTTTTAAAGGGCAACGATAAGCTTTCACGTGCTCGAGAGCAGACATGCAGACACGCTGTTAAACGCGTCATCGAAACCACCTCTAGTATAAGACAATTGTGTTGCCATGTTTTCGGGGTCCTGCTTCATGAGAGACCTTACTTCTCTATGTTGACGATCCTTTCTGCAGAAAGCCTTAATTGATAATAAACCATTGAAACTTGGTTAACTAATTGAGTCATTGAATTTACAGATATCCACCCCAATCTGTGTCAGAAGTGGGATCGCTCGTCTGAGTCTGTCCCAGACTCGGTGTCAAAAGGGGATTGATCATCCTGGAGAAATAGTAGACTCCAGTCTCAAACCTCACAGACAAATCAGTGAAACAGAGAACCTGAGACCCGAGACCGGACTCAGCGCTGCGATCCAAGAATACGGTTATTAGAATTTGTAAATCCTCAATGATTTGATTTGAATATTTTCAATAATTTAACATTTGATAATTTAAAGACATTTAGTTGCATTTTGAACGGTCCAATATTACAGCGGGAGACTGAGTCCCCGCCGTAGCTTTTAACCAAGGTTTGTGGAAACCTGGAAATGTACTGACGAGTCACATTAAGAATTTACTAAGATTAATAAATAAATAGGTCGATACTGATTTCTCAAATTTCATTCATATTAAAACTATCAAATCTCCCACTTTTAACTAACACAAGATTGCCTTTAATCAAATATACTTTCATGATGAAAACTGAAAGAGAGAAAAGACAAAAAAAACTAAACAAGAGAAGAAAGTGTATATTTGAGCCCAATTGGTGGGCTTTTGGATGTTGGATGGAAGAAGCATTGAAGGAGGAATGCGCTACAGAGAGTCGTGAGATTGGCCCAGAAGATCACCGGCGCCCCCCCTCCCCTCTCTGGAAGAGCTGTACAACACACGCTGCCTCAGGAAGGCCTCCAAGATTTCCAGAGACCCATCCCACCCTGGGTACGAACACTTTGCTCGGCTGCCCTCGAACAGGCGGTTCAGGACCATGTTCGCAAGGACAAACAGACTGAAGCTCAGCTTCTACCCCAGGGCCATTCAGGCCCTGAACACAGCAAAGACCTAGGTTCTAGGCCCTGGACAATCTAGACAATTTGATGGCAGCTACTAGATTGAAATCAAGTGCAACACTGAAACACAACTGTGAACATTTCAAACCTGCAAACTGCGACACTTTAAATGAATGTGCAATAACACTATGTGCAATATGACAACCCTCGGGTACATAAGGTTCAGAGATAGGAAATGTTAGAATAGGTATAGCATAGCATAGAGTACAGCACAGTGTTTTATTTGTATAGTATAGTATAGTGGATAGTGTACATAGCCTTTATTTATGTAAACCAGCTCTTTTCCCTTCTTGTTTTTAGTTTTTTTTCCTAGCACCAGGGGAGCCCCCCCTCCCAAATTTCGTTGTTTGGTACCTGTACTATATCAATGACAATAAAGACGATTCATTCATTCATTCATTCGAAAAGGGAAAGACGTACACAGGCAGGGACAGAGTCGCGTATTTCACCTCTTGTGTCTCAGTGTGTCAAAATGCCAGATCCTGACCTCGACTGTGCACTGCCTGGGAGAAGACGCCAGGCGACGCCGAGGGTCCAGCCAACCGTGTCCATGAGGGGAAAGACGACGTCCGCCACAGCCCTGACGACACAACCTGGACCGTCCCTTGGGCATCGAGTACAACTTTTCCCACCGACTCCACCTCCTTTTATTACACCACCACCCAAACTGTATCCGGATCTGAGGACCCTACCAAATCCTGAGAGGGACCCTATGTATCATGTTTACAAGGGGAGGTGTGTGACATACAATCCATTCGCAAAACCCCCCGTTCTCGACAGTGATAAAGAGACAGACGAAATCATGACCATGCCGATGGTCGAGGTGGCGGGTGACGGGGGTGAGACCATGTTGGTCCACAGACCATGGACCCTGAGTGACATTAAAGAAGCCATGACCCATCTCCCATCGGAGAAGAAGTTGGAAGTACCACACAAGTTTCTCGTGTTACCAATTCAATCAGTTAGCATCGTTGTGCAGCATTACAGTGTCAATGTGCGTCACTGAACTACTGTAAGTACAGACATGAGCGGTCGCATCTCTCAACGCTCCTCCTGCTGCAACAATGCAACAGCAAGGATTATTCCACATTTTCTCCTGTTCCTTCTGTGGATTACGGATTTATACATTAAATCACCACAGAACTTACATCTTATGGAGAAGGAGACAAACTTTATTGGAAAAAATGAGACCCATAGCGACTTTTATCTCCACGCCGCAAAGAAGTATATAAACTTCGGAACGGCAGCTATTCACACAACGTTGACTGCTGACCTGACGCGGAAAAACAAGCCCCCGGCAGGTAGAATGGACCGAAGGACCATGATCTGTCTCTATCTACTTCTCTCGGGAGACATTCAGCTGAATCCCGGACCAGTCTCAACCAGGCAGGCTACACTTTTGGCCAGAGAACAGCTATGCCTTTCCCAGGCAAATGTTACTAGCGAAGCCATTGACGCCATTGTCGACAAACCGGTCAAACCGGCATCAGCAGCGGACTTCCTGGATTCAGACGAGGCTAACAAAACAATGGGTAGCTATGCTAATAACATTACCCCCCCACCTAACTTCCACCAGCTATCTAGTGAACACAGAGGCCTCCCCCACCCGGCGACGACCCCCCCCCTCCCCCCTCCCTCCCCCACCCGACGACGACCCCCCCCCCCCCCCCTTCTCCACCCGGAGACTCTCTAACGAAACCGTTGAACAATGGGCGACCCCCCCCATCCCCCAATCCTCAACTTGACGATGACCTGAATGGTGGTGACTATTTCCAAGTCAAGGACATGAACTCTCTATTTGGACACAGCAGTAAGGGCCTGCATATTGTTCACCTTAATGTGAACAGTCTTGTGCCTAAACTGGACCAAATCAGAGAAATGTTCCAAGACAGCAAGGTTCACATTTTGAGCTTCTCTGAGACCAAGTTTGATGAATCAATCAAAGACCCAGAGATTGAAATAGTTAACTACACAGTCATCAGAAACGACAGGAACAGGTATGGGGGTGGTGTCTGCATGTACATTCACAACGATATTATCTTTAACACCCGGTATGACCTGAATCGTGACAAATTAGAATCTGTTTGGGTTGAAATTATCTTTAACAAAGCAAAACCGGTGCTGGTTGGTACTATCTACAGACCTCCCGATCAGAATGATTTCTATGATATTCTTGAGGGGTGCTTGGATGACGTTGACTGTGTGGAAAAGATTCTTATTGGGGATTTGAACACGGACATGCTCAGAAATGAAGCATCCGTTTTCAAATCCTTCACTAGGTTTTCTGAATTACACGGTCTCCGTCAACAAATTACCAAACCCACTAGGGTGTGTATTTCTACTCAAACCACCATAGATCTCATTATAACATCGGATGAGTCCAAAATCTCCAAGAGTGGGGTTATTGTATGTGGGCTAAGTGATCATTACATGATCTTTTGCACTCGTAAAAAACATAAACCCAAGGCTGGCGGTCATAAAACTGTAACCACTAGATCCCTTAAATCCTATTCTAGTGAGGCCTTAAACCATAAACTGGAGAATCAAGACTGGTTAGATGAACTAAAATGCACACAGGTTGAAGAGGCATGGCTAGGTTTCAAAACCAAATTCCTAAATATTATTGACAGTATAGCCCCCATGAGAACCACCAGGGTTAAAGCCCGATCGGAACCATGGATGAATTCGGACATTCTAAATGCTATGAAAGTCAGAGACCTAAAATGCTCTGAAGTTCAAAAATGCAAATCAAAATTAGTGAAACACTTAAACGAAGATCACAAAACCCACTTTGAGAAAATTAAAAAACAATGCAACAAACTATGCAATCAGGTAATTACCATGACCAAATCTGCTAAGAAAGAATACCTCGATAACAAAATCGAAGAAAACTTAAACAAACCACGTGACCTTTGGAAGCTACTTAATAGCCAACTAGGTTGCAGTCAGAAACTCAAAACCAGGTCTACAAACATCAGCATAAAATCTGGAGATTCTCTCCTTACAGACAAGCTGGATGTGGCTAAGTGCTTAAACACTTTCTTTACAACCATAGCCACTAAATTAGTTAACAATCTACCACCCCACTCAGGGCGTTATGGTGTAGAGCACATCCGTGCGTTCTACAATAAACTGGGTGTACGCAAAGATGATTTTAAACTCTCCATGGTGTCAAACGATGAGGTGTTTAAAAAGCTGGGCGCTCTACACTCAGAAAAGGCCACGGGCCATGACAATATTCCAGCCAGATTTCTAAAAGACTCAGCTGCCTCCATTACCCCAATCATCACCCACATAATAAACCTCTCCATCAAACAGGGACACGTCCCCCTTGACTTTAAAATAGCAAGGGTAACCCCACTGTATAAAAAAGGAAGCAAATTAGACCCAGGCAACTACCGACCTGTTTCTATTCTTAATTCCATCTCGAAACTTATGGAAAAAATAGTTTATGAACAGGTTGATAGGTACCTTACCGAAAAAAATCTGATGTATGAATTTCAATCAGGATTCAGAACATCCCATTCCACTGACACATGCCTTCTCTATTTGAACGACCACATCAACCATGAGGTGGACTCGGGCAAGTACTGCGGCATGGTCATGCTGGACCTCCAGAAGGCCTTCGACACAGTAGATCACCACATATTGTTAGATAAACTGAAAGCAATTGGGTTCGATAGAACATCGGTGAGCTGGATGCAATCCTACTTAGAGGGGAGGGAACAGGTGGTTAGTGTGAACGGAACACTGTCCCCCCCCCTCCCAGTGACCTGCGGCGTTCCACAAGGAAGCATATTGGGACCTTTACTGTTCCTAATATATGTGAATGACATGTCATCAGCATGTGATTGCAATTTGTTCCTGTTCGCGGATGACTCGGCTCTGCTGGTCTCTGACAGGGACATATTGCAGGTGGAAAAAGCGCTAAGCACCGAACTGAGTAGAATCTGCATCTGGCTAGCTGACAATAAACTATCAATACACCTAGGTAAAACTGAAACCATCCTATACGGATCCCCATCTAAACTCAGAAAGGCTGAAAATTTTAAAATAAAAGTGGGTAACATTAATATCACAAGAAAAGAGGATATTACATACCTGGGCTCCATCTTAGAGGCAAATCTTTCCGGAGATAAAATGGCAGCAAAAGTAATCAAAAAAGTGAACCATAGAACTAGATTCTTGTACAGGATATCCTCACTTGTCAGTAAAAACACACTGAGGACCCTATCAGGAGCTCTCATTCAATGTCACTTCGACTATGCCGTAACATCATGGTACTATAGAACCACAAAGGCCCATAAAACAAGACTCCAGACAGCCCAAAATAAACTGGTTAGGCTTCTGCTAGGCCTCAACCCTAGGACACATCTAACCGCTGCTCATTTTTTGAGCCTTGATTGGCTACGAGTAGTTGACAGAGTGCAGCAGCTTGCACTGGGCCTGGTCTTCAAGATACGCTACACCACAAAGA
This sequence comes from Nansenia antarctica, assembly GCF_963989245.1. NCBI lineage: Eukaryota > Metazoa > Chordata > Actinopteri > Argentiniformes > Microstomatidae > Nansenia > Nansenia antarctica. The sequence goes on along the minus strand of NC_137688.1, from coordinate 55,970,383 downwards.
CACCCAAGTACCTGTCAACATACTTCCAAAAAGTGAACAACGTCCAAACACCAGAGGAAGCTCCTCGAACCACGTTCAACCGCGTTGCACCACAAACAAGGGGTTAAACTCGTTTGCAAACTATGCAGTAAAAATGTGGAACGCCCTTCCTATAATCTTAAAGGAGTGCAAAACACTGCCCACCTTCAAAACCACTCTCAAAAAACATTTACAGGAGGCTGCAATCCGTAACTGGACCCTCTAAATCAAAAATCAGATTAAAAGACCCGAACTACCCACTGTACATACTTTGTGTTTTGTCCCCCGCCCCCACCTGTGGTGTATGTCCCCACCTGTCCTACCCGCTGTACATACCTGATGTTTTGTTGTATTGTTCTTCCCATGATGGATGTATTTTTATCTTGTAGATAGTAATAGTTATTTGTCTGTATTATCTTGTAGATAGTACTAGTTTTTTTGTCTGTCTTACATGTAACGATGAATTGAGAATCAAGGACCCCAATTGAAATAAGCCAGTGGCTTTCTTGGGTTTTTATCCTTTTAGTTGACCTTGTATGTAATATGTACTTTCATGTACCTACTTCTGCAAATCTTCTAATAAAGTTTTCAATCAATCAATCAAAATCGCCCCATGACGAGGGCGGAGAAAAGTTCGCTACAGAATTGAACACTTTCTGTCACAAGTTCCGCCCGACCTCCCATGAACGACTCTTAATGACCAAATTAGGCACTAGATGGTCTAGAATATCGGCCAATTGGCCGACTGTGGATGAAAGACAAATCCGCCCCAACTGGAACCAGTTCAGCGTGCGTACCGAAATGCGGTCACTGAAGCGTGTACTAGGATTAGGGCGGCCTTTCCGCTACGTCGTCGCTTCGTCCAAGATCTCGGCATATAAACAAAAGGACGATGAGACGTGTCACGAATACCTTTTCTGACTGACTGAGGTGTTTAAAGCGCACAGTGAACTAACCGCCCCAGTGCCTATCAATGCTGCAGAAGTGGAGCCCTGGGAGGCTCATTTGAGAAACTGTTTTATCAATGGGCTACGTTCTGACGTTGCTGAACTGGTGAAACGAGGCTGCGTCACATGGGACTCAGATAAATTAAGAGTCATCGAAGCACATGCCAGGCATGCTGAACATTTTTAAAAGAAAACCAGAAGAAGAAAATGGAGAAACGTGAAAAAGATCTACACAAAGCCGACCCTCACCATGTTCCAAGGACAAGTCGGACACGGAGGAGGTCGCGGCGGCAGTGAAAGAATGACTGACTGCAATTATTGTTTTGATTGATTGATTGAAAACTTTATTAGAAGATTTGCAGAAGTAGGTACATGACAGTACATATTACATACAAGGTCAACTAACAGGATAAAAACCCAAGAAAGCCACTGGCTTATTTCAATTGGGGTCCTTGATTCTCAATTCATCGTTACATGTAAGACAGACAAAGAAAAAAAACTAGTACTATATACAAGATAATACAGACAAATAACTATTACTATCTACAAGATAAAAATACATCCATCATGGGAAGAACAATACAACAAAACATCAGGTATGTACAGCGAGTAGGACAGGTGGGGACATACACCACAGGTGGGGGCGGGGGACAAAACACAAAGTATGTACAGTGGGTAGTTCGGGTCTTTTAATCTGATTTTTGATTTAGAGGGTCCAGTTACGGATTGCAGCCTCCTGTAAATGTTTTTTGAGAGTGGTTTTGAAGGTGGGCAATGTTTTGCACTCCTTTAAGATTATAGGAAGGGCGTTCCACATTTTTACTGCATAGTTTGCAAACGAGTTTAACCCCTTGTTTGTGGTGCAACGCGGTTGAACGTGGTTCGTGGAGCTTCCTCTGGTGTTGTATGTGTGGACGTTGTTCACTTTTTGGAAGTATGTTGACAGGTACTTGGGTGTCTTTGTGGTGTAGCGTATCTTGAAGACCAGGCCCAGTGCAAGCTGCTGCACTCTGTCAACTACTCGTAGCCAATCAAGGCTCAGAAAATGAGCAGCGGTTAGATGTGTCCTAGGGTTGAGGCCTAGCAGAAGCCTAACCAGTTTATTTTGGGCTGTCTGGAGTCTTGTTTTATGGGCCTTTGTGGTTCTATAGTACCATGATGTTACGGCATAGTCGAAGTGACATTGAATGAGAGCTCCTGATAGGGTCCTCAGTGTGTTTTTACTGACAAGTGAGGATATCCTGTACAAGAATCTAGTTCTATGGTTCACTTTTTTGATTACTTTTGCTGCCATTTTATCTCCGGAAAGATTTGCCTCTAAGATGGAGCCCAGGTATGTAATATCCTCTTTTCTTGTGATATTAATGTTACCCACTTTTATTTTAAAATGTTCAGCCTTTCTGAGTTTAGATGGGGATCCGTATAGGATGGTTTCAGTTTTACCTAGGTGTATTGATAGTTTATTGTCAGCTAGCCAGATGCAGATTCTACTCAGTTCAGTGCTTAGCGCTTTTTCCACCTGCAATATGTCCCTGTCAGAGACCAGCAGAGCCGAGTCATCCGCGAACATGAACAAATTGCAATCACATGCTGATGACATGTCATTCACATATATTAGGAACAGTAAAGGTCCCAATATGCTTCCTTGTGGAACGCCGCAGGTCACTGGGAGGGGGGGGGACAGTGTTCCGTTCACACTAACCACCTGTTCCCTCCCCTCTAAGTAGGATTGCATCCAGCTCACCGATGTTCTATCGAACCCAATTGCTTTCAGTTTATCTAACAATATGTGGTGATCTACTGTGTCGAAGGCCTTCTGGAGGTCCAGCATGACCATGCCGCAGTATTTGCCCGAGTCCACCTCATGGTTGATGTGGTCGTTCAAATAGAGAAGGCATGTGTCAGTGGAATGGGATGTTCTGAATCCTGATTGAAATTCATACATCAGATTTTTTTCGGTAAGGTACCTATCAACCTGTTCATAAACTATTTTTTCCATAAGTTTCGAGATGGAATTAAGAATAGAAACAGGTTGGTAGTTGCCTGGGTCTAATTTGCTTCCTTTTTTATACAGTGGGGTTACCCTTGCTATTTTAAAGTCAAGGGGGACGTGTCCCTGTTTGATGGAGAGGTTTATTATGTGGGTGATGATTGGGGTAATGGAGGCAGCTGAGTCTTTTAGAAATCTGGCTGGAATATTGTCATGGCCCGTGGCCTTTTCTGAGTGTAGCGCGCCCAGCTTTTTAAACACCTCATCGTTTGACACCATGGAGAGTTTAAAATCATCTTTGCGTACACCCAGTTTATTGTAGAACGCACGGATGTGCTCTACACCATAACGCCCTGAGTGGGGTGGTAGATTGTTAACTAATTTAGTGGCTATGGTTGTAAAGAAAGTGTTTAAGCACTTAGCCACATCCAGCTTGTCTGTAAGGAGAGAATCTCCAGATTTTATGCTGATGTTTGTAGACCTGGTTTTGAGTTTTTGACTGCAACCTAGTTGGCTATTAAGTAGCTTCCAAAGGTCACGTGGTTTGTTTAAGTTTTCTTCGATTTTGTTATCGAGGTATTCTTTCTTAGCAGATTTGGTCATGGTAATTACCTGATTGCATAGTTTGTTGCATTGTTTTTTAATTTTTTCAAAGTGGGTTTTGTGATCTTCGTTTAAGTGTTTCACTAATTTTGATTTGCATTTTTGAACTTCAGAGCATTTTAGGTCTCTGACTTTCATAGCATTTAGAATGTCCGAATTCATCCATGGTTCCGATCGGGCTTTAACCCTGGTGGTTCTCATGGGGGCTATACTGTCAATAATATTTAGGAATTTGGTTTTGAAACCTAGCCATGCCTCTTCAACCTGTGTGCATTTTAGTTCCTCTAACCAGTCTTGTTTCTCCAGTTTATGGTTTAAGGCCTCACTAGAATAGGATTTAAGGGATCTAGTGGTTACAGTTTTATGACCGCCAGCCTTGGGTTTATGTTTTTTACGAGTGCAAAAGATCATGTAATGATCACTTAGCCCACATACAATAACCCCACTCTTGGAGATTTTGGACTCATCCGATGTTAGAATGAGATCTATGGTGGTTTGAGTAGAAATACACACCCTAGTGGGTTTGGTAATTTGTTGACGGAGACCGTGCAATTCAGAAAACCTAGTGAAGGATTTGAAAACGGATGCTTCATTTCTGAGCATGTCCGTGTTCAAATCCCCAATAAGAATCTTTTCCACACAGTCAACGTCATCCAAGCACCCCTCAAGAATATCATAGAAATCACTCTGATCGGGAGGTCTGTAGATAGTACCAACCAGCACCGGTTTTGCTTTGTTAAAGATAATTTCAACCCAAACAGATTCTAATTTGTCACGATTCAGGTCACACCGGGTGTTAAAGATAATATCGTTGTGAATGTACATGCAGACACCACCCCCATACCTGTTCCTGTCGTTTCTGATGACTGTGTAGTTAACTATTTCAATCTCTGGGTCATTGATTGATTCATCAAACTTGGTCTCAGAGAAGCTCAAAATGTGAACCTTGCTGTCATGGAACATTTCTCTGATTTGGTCCAGTTTAGGCACAAGACTGTTCACATTAAGGTGAACAATATGCAGGCCCTTACTGCTGTGTCCAAATAGAGAGTTCATGTCCTTGACTTGGAAATAGTCACCACCATTCTGGTCATCGTCACGTTGAGGATTGGGGGATGGGGTGGGTCGCCCATTGTTCAACGGTTTCGTTAGAGAGTCTCCGGGTGGAGAAGGGGGGGGGGGGGGTGGTCGTCGTCGGCTGGGGGAGGGAGGGGGGAGGGGGGGGGTCTTCGCCGGGTGGGGGAGGCCTCTGTGTTCACTAGATAGCTGGTGGAAGTTAGGTGGGGGGGTAATGTTATTAGCATAGCTACCCATTGTTTTGTTAGCCTCGTCTGAATCCAGGAAGTCCGCTGCAGATGCCGGTTTGACCGGTTTGACCGGTTTGTCGACAATGCCGTCAATGGCTTCGCTAGTAACGTTTGCCTGGGAACGGCATAGCTGTTCTCTGCCCAAAAGTGTAGCCTGCCTGGTTGAGACTGGCCCGGGATTCAGCTGAATGTCTCCCGAGAGAAGTAGATAGAGCCAGATCATGGTCCTTCGGTCCATTCTACCTGCCGGGGGCTTGTTTTTCCGCGTCGAGTCAGCAGTCAACGTTGTTTGAATAGCTGCTGTTCCGAAGTTTATATACTTCATTGCGTCGTGGAGATAAAAGATTAGATTGTGGGGACATTGTGATTGAAATGGGACATCGGGCACGAGACTAAACAACAGCAAGCGGATTGACCAGTGGCAGGTGCACAGGAGGGGAGGTACCTGGCATTGATGACAACTCCACCTGAGACACAACCATGGCAGCAAATGGGTGATTGCATGACACATGCACACACCACACACACAGGCCCTGTCCACACCTATACGTTTTTTTGATAAACGTGGATTTTTATATTCGTTTTGGGGGGTTCGTCCAGACGCAAACAAGTTTTTGCCCTCTGAAAACGAAGATGTTTAAAAACGCCTGCCAGAGTGAAGATGTTTAAAAACGCTGTATATTCGCCGTATATTTTCGACGTGTGGACGAGATAGACTGAGCTTTTTGTATTCGTCACGTCATCATGCGCGTAGATTTCTATGATCATGCGCACTGCAGCTGTTTGCTGTTCCCTCCAACGTCATATCCTGGCACCAGTAACTACTATGTTTACAACAGGAAACGGTGTTCGAGGCTACACAATCGAGGAAAATGGATGTGTACAAAGTGCTTCTAGTTCTTTCACTGTTAACTGGACTTTTAACCTGTTTACAGATAAATGCACAGTTAATGATCGCGAACATTGAGAGACAGAGGTGTCTGATTGGCCAGCGGGTCTATGGGGGTAATATTATATCGCCGAATACTGGTGTGGAATGCTCAATGCCAGCGTTTATATTGCGTTCATGCGTATGCATGTGGACACAGACATTGTTTATAAACATGCTGGTGTGGACGGTAATATTTTTATATACGAAAAACGTTTATCAAAAAAACGTATAGGTGTGGACAGGGCCACAGATAACAGACACGATTTTGAGAATAGAAAAATAAATGCAATACCTCTGTTATACCAACAGATATTGGTAGAGAAGGCCTGTTGTCACATTGACATGACTGATACTGATTTTATGCATGCAGAAGATCTGCATTGCACAGCACACACTGTACATGTAGGTCCAGATGTAGAGTTTGAGAAAATATGTTTTAAGGAAGGTTGTCTGACAGAAAAATGTACATTGAAATGCATGTATTGGTCTAAGAGCAAATGTGCTGTTTCCGCATCGCTGCCACTGTCTAGATGTGTCTCATCACCATACTCTCCTCTCCGTAATTCTGAAACTGACTTTCCATTTGATATTGCAAATTCGGGGTCCACATGTATCTCTGGCTAAAAGTGGCAAGTGTACATGATTTGAGACGTTGGGTAAAAAGGTGTGGTATTACCACACAATGGGAAAGCACTGCTAATCCAGAAGTACAGCACTGTCCCCTGTTGAAAGTATATCGTCAGGCATTTATGTGTGTGGTTCAACCAGAGAGGGGAGTGGTATTATCAAAACATGACAGTGCACTTAGAAAGATTGATAATGGTACCTGGTTAAAATGTGACGTCACTACCATTCCTGCCCTACGAGATGTCCTTAAGACGTTGTGGGCACAAAACAAATATCTCTCCAAGAAAATAGTAGATGCCATTCAAAACATACCAAAACCTGTCATGGTTAAAGATGTGAAATGATTTGTAGGCATGACTTATTCCAGGACCTTTATTCCCAACTATGCCGTCCTCGAGGCACTCCTGAGCGCACTCGCACACGGGCAAAACACTTACTGACCGAAACTAGCCCTACAGACGACTCTTACGCTGATCCACAGAGACCAGTAGCTTATTTCTCAAACTTGATCCAGTGGCTGCGAGCCTGCCGACTTATCTGCTTTGCTTGATGCCATTTGACTTCCTATTTGCATGATTCATTACCACCTTCTTCCCCTACAGCAGGTTTACAGGAACTCCACAGTTAAAGTTTTCCCCACAACTAAGTCGTGCTCTTACAAATGAGGGCAAGAGTGAGGACCAAAAATGGGCGTAGCCCAGTTGAAGTCCTGTATGGACGACCAATGAACACAGGGATAGGCCCTGAGCAAAGAATGCTACCATCCACTGAACAAGGTGATGATGTGAGGCTCCGTCCCAAATCCCGGCCCCGGCAACGAGACCTCTGACCAGGAGACTGGGTGGTGATAAAGGACCTCAGGAGAAAGAGTTGGTGGCGAGGTCCCTTACAGGTGCTCCTGACCACCCAATCAGCCGTGAAGGTGGGAGGCTGAGCGACGTGGGGACACACCAACCACTGCAAGTGGGTTCCAGAGCCACCCCCAGGCACAGCAAACACACCACAGCAGAGACACCACAGCAGACACATCACAGCAGACACATCACAGCAGACACATCACAGCAGACACACCACAGCAGACACATCACAGCAGACACATCACAGCAGACACACCACAGCAGACACATCACAGCAGACACACCACAGCAGACACACCACAGCAGAGACACCACAGCAGACACATCACAGCAGACACATCACAGCAGACACATCACAGCAGACACATCACAGCAGACACATCACAGCAGACACACCACAGCAGACACATCACAGCAGACACACCACAGCAGACACACCACAGCAGACA
>NC_137688.1:55940154-55952654 GCF_963989245.1 Nansenia antarctica | reverse complement strand
CTAACACAGCTTGTTCTGTGAGCCTGCTAACAATGTAAAGTAGTGTTATAGTTAACTAGGTAGTAGTGGGGATTACTCACCGAATCCATTGCATTGCAATATTTTGGCTTGACTAGCGAGTGTGTCATTGATTTTCAACAAAGTTGACATTTATTTACATTTTTCGGAATAAAAGTCTGAACCTTTTGATTGGTTGCCGACTTGTTCCCGCTTTCACCAGCTGCTGTCACAAATGATGATCACACAATAATAAACCATAAAAGAACAGCTAATTCAAAGGTGGTGTGGTGTATTTTCATACATACCATGAATTGCATTGGGCCCAAGGGGGGTTTTATGGCAGCCAGATGACTAACAGAAAGCAAGGCGCCTATGGGGGTTGGGACCGATTGTAAGCACCCACACACACACACACATACTCTGAGTCTCTCCCCTCCTGACTATCTAGGTAATATGATAGGACTTATGGCCTGTGACTGTAAATTAAGTTAAGTTTAAGTTACTTGAAACACACACATACCATGAATTTGTATAATAAGGCTTTGTAACATTTACATTTACATTTTTGGCATTTGGCAGACGCCTTGTTCCAAAGCAACTTACTTGTAATACTTGCAATACTTGTCTGACCGCTCCTTTTGAGCTTTTTGGGCCTACAGACATGCTCTCTGAAACAATGGGGGTTTTACGACAGACCACATGGTCACACACACACACACACACACACAGACACGCACACGCACGCGCGCACACACACACACACACACACACAGAGGTTGAGGAACGATCGATCAGCTCCTTATTAGGGCAAAGGCCGAGGAGCAAGGGTCACGATTGGTCAAAACATATGGACCAAGCCTTGAGCCGATACTGTGATGTGGTTGGCTCAAATGTGAGCTGGGACAGGATAAAACCTGAAGGGACAGCAAGGATCATTCTCTTTTTTCCTGACTCACCCAGATGACTGTGTTGACGACCAGATGCTGTGATGACCTGTTTGCTGTCTTTTTTGATTAAACAGTCTTAAACTTTGCTCAAGACTTTTCCTCATTTTTGACAATCATCAGACGAAGAAATTATATACAACAGTGGCCTGTTTATCTGTCTGTCCTTCAGTCAGTCATCTATTTTAGAATGTCAACCTCTGTCCGTGTTAGCATGCTAACAGTACTAGCATGTAGAAGAGGCATAATATAAATGAGCTTGAGCACAGACAGCTCACTCGGGCAGAGGGCCAAGGTAAATGAGAGTTATCGTGAGGGTAAATAAGGCGTCTCTTCTCCTCCGTGTTTGCGTCTCTGTTCTAATCAACATTAGTTCAGTGTCATTATTCTCTAAACCGATTAAACTGCCTGGAGACTCATTACCCTCTAGATTACTCACTGCTGAGAACGAGGAGGGAGAGACAGGAGAGAGAGAGAGATGGGGGAGGGGGAGAGAGGGAGAGAGAGAGAGAGGGGCAGAGAGAGGGGAGAAAGAACCAAGGGAAAGGGAGAGGGAAGAGAGAGAGAGAGGGGGATGGAGAGAGGGAGTGGGAAGAGGGAGAGAGAGGCAGAGAGAGGGGAGAGAGGCAGAGAGAGGGGAGAGAGGACCAAGGGAGAGAGAGAGAGAGAGACAGAGAGAGAAGGAGACAGAGAGAGAGGAGAGAAGACCGAGGAAGAGAGAGGGGAGAGACAGTGAGAGAAGGAGACAGAGACAGGGGAGACAAGACAGAGGAAGGGAGAGGGGAGAAGAAGAGGGGGAGAGAAATTAGTACAGAGGGTGAAATGGAGAGAGAGAGAGAGAAAGAGAGAGAGTGAGAGAGAGAGAGAGAGTGGCTGTTAGAAATGGACAGATGAAGGGGGGAGAGAAAGGGTTACAGTTGTTTTCTCGTCACAACTATTGAGCTAAAGAACACAGAATCATCACAGAGAATGAAGTATAGGTCCTAAATACTTTAAAATCTCTTAAATGTGACACGGTCTAGTCATTTGGGCCGCATGTCAGGAATTCTGAAACCTCGCAAACGAGCCAAACTTGTCGTGAAAAAAATGTTTTCTATGTTTTTGCACATTACAAAAATGTAAGCGATGAAGACCCCACTCAATATAATAACCAACAGTTTTACATTCACTAAATACCTAGAATTTGTTATCAAACTTGGGTGGGGGGTAGTATTCGTATAAGAGTGGGGGCGTATCCAATTAGTTTCAGCCACCCCCACAAATAGCCATGTGTGTGCATGTGTCTGTTTGTTTACAAGATGGACGCTGTCATCAATGACTATCCACAAAAAAGGTTTCGTCGATCAACATACTATTCATGGGACTGTGGTCTGTCGACACACCTTCTGCTTTGTTTTTGGGTAAGTATGAGTTACATGCGTTATTTACTAAGCTGTGTGAGTGTTTACTAGGTTAGCCAATAGCCACACAGGTGTTAGCTTGTTAGCTAGCTAGATAGCTTTGTTTGAGAGCATGGCGTGGTTTTGTTTGTTGTGTACGAACGTACACAAATGATTGTGTGTGTGTGGCTGTGTTCGGAATGGTATACTAGCATACTGCATACTAGCATACTAGCATACTAGCATACTCAATGAGTATATACTGCATACTCATACTGCAGGGCTGCCAAGTTTCATCAAAAGTTTGGAGTGAGATTTTTTGGCGGTGGAGCGACCCAAAACTGTGCAAGTTTTGGCAGCGGCGGCCCCTCTCTCCCACCCAATTATTTGTGCTAGTTTCCTGCAATTTTACATGTTGTTCATAATAAACCAGCACAAGAAATGAAAATAATAAATAAAGAAAAAAATTCAGACAATATATCATATTTATGAAATCTTAATAAACAAATACAGTAGCCTACAGACTCTAAAAGAAAAATTGGCCCCATCAACAGGACTCAGCCCCTTGGTCAGCAGCAGAAAGACCCGTGGTCATCATCTTATATACAGTGCATTGCTCATAGATGGCTATCATGTTATACAGTACATACCAGGGTTTTTCCTGGGTCAGAATGAGGGCTTGGTGGGACAATTTTGGAGGGACCCCCAATTGTTGTATTTGTATTGTAAATTGTAATTATTAATAATAATTATTATTATTAATGTACCTGGTTATGTTACAGTAGAGAAACAAAAAACAGTTACCAAAACGGAGTATTTACTAGCTAAGATTGGCAAAAGATTGGCGTGGTGCAACCGAAATTAGTAAACAACTAGTTTGAAACTATCTAGTAACAACTAGGGGTTTAGTAACTACTAAATGCCTGCATTTAGTAATGACTTACGCAGTGGCGGGCGGTGCATTTCACACCTAGGCCTTCAGTGATGTCCGACACATTCCTACCTGAATTATTCTACCTCTTAATACCATCGTTATGACGCCATGGCTCTAGAAACTAGACAGAAACACAGTATAACCGGGCGTTGCATCACCTTAACATAGTCAGACAAGTACAACAGAGTTATATTAATATTTCCGAAGCATTTTTAATCAATAAATCCGCATTTACAATGAAGAGTGTTAAACTAACATCTTTAAGATCGCTACATTACCCACGTCTGTCGTCTCGTCCACCATAATAGCGACAAAGGGTGCCTTTTTAATCTCCATTTTGATATCTTCTTCCATCACTTCAGCAATAGCAAAAATCAGGTCGTTTTGTATTTTGCCTGACGTCCCAGTAAACACTTTGTTTGTGGACAGGTGGTAATGTAAATCTGGGTTGTTTTCAGCCAGAAAAGAAAGAAGCTCAACGTAGTTTCCTCTGTTTGTGGACTTGGCGCTTTCATTGTGTCCCCTAAATGAAAGTTATTGTTTACCCAAAAACAGGACACAATCGATCAGTATTATCGATCAGTCAACGAAAGCTTTCGTTGTGAGGCTCCGTTTCCCTGCGCACTTTCAAAAGTTTCACATCTACCGGCATAGTTCCGCATCTCAATAGTGAATATCAATAGTGCGTATCAATAGTGCGTAGCAATAGTGCGTATCCAATCAAAAGACGTGCTGGGTGCTGACATCATTGAGCCTTACAGCAGGCGCCGTTGTTGCTTTTGCTCGCATCTACGTAGGTTTACTAGGTACGCCACAGGTTTTCTCGTTCCAATGTTAAGTTACAGGTCGAATCCGCAGCACCGTTTAATGTGAAGGCGGGCAGATTTTTGAGCCCCCTAGCAACACATTTTGATTGGATAAAAGCTCTAACATAAAGGCCAGCCCTCCAAATCTCAATCGGAGACTGGAAGCAGCGCAACCAAGAGGAAAGCTATGAAATGAAGAGAATAGACTATGGGGAATCATTAATACATATTTGTGGAAAATATATATTAAAATAAAATGTATATTCTGATGATGTTTAGGCCAGCAGAGAAGGCCTTGCTGGCCCTGACGGCACACCACTGGACTTACGCCATATTGGTGCAACCCAGTCCAGTAGGCTACCAGATACGATGTTGTAATGTATGCACATATGTTGCTACCACGGTTGCCAGATGGAATTGACAATGTCCAGCCCAACCGGTCTAAAAGCTGCCGAATCCACCCGTCCAGTGTGACCAAAAGTAGCCCAATCTGGCAACCCTGCTTGCTACGTTCTTGCAGCTTGCGTGAACACAGGTTCTTCCATCAGCGCTCGACTGCCGCTTCGATTGCAGACTCAAGTTAACGCGCGTGCAGAAAGATGCCACGAAACTCATGTCCGGTAGCTTTCTTTCAAGGAATTTCAAAAATAAAAGTCCCGTAAAAAAAAAAAAAAAAAAAAAGTTATTTCTCGCCGTGAGAAATAGAGATTGCGTGAGACTTGGCAGCCCTTAACTGCCTACTAAATTCATAATAAGTATGTGAAAACCAGCCGACCATTTACACAGTATGCATACTGCCTCCCAGAATGCATTTCGCCGGGAGCGGCGAATTTAAACCTCCATTTTAAACCTCCATTAGCTAAAATATGTAATTTTGGCTTTATAAGTGTTAACATGTCATTTTATGAAGTTTTAATATGTTTTCAGGCGAGAAAGTAACCACATATATTCCCAAAATGTGTCCAGTTTACCAAAATAACCTGTTTATATATCTGATCTGACGATTTTTTGTGTCTTCTGTTCGCTAGCTACCTTCGTAAATTCGCCCTGGAAATATGATCAGCACTCATGGAATGCCTCTTGTCCAATCAAATTACCTGGTCCCTTTATGACGTTGCACCCAGTGTGCGCTCCGGCGCTCTCAGAGCGATTTTACGAACGCACCCTACGTTGCTTACCTTCACTCACTCGACAGAAATATCGTAACATAATTACAACACTTTGTAAAATGATTTGGGGGGCCAATATCTTTAGCTAGCTCAAGTAACTAGCTTACTATATTGTTGTCTTAACAGTTGGTAAAATAACATGATTAAAATAAATATATATGAGCAATAACATATCGTGGGCAAGCACTACAAGCAACTTGTCCGTCTGAAGCTACAATACTGGGATCATCTACTCAAATACTCAAATACTCAAGTCAAATACTAGGTGAACGTGTGTGTAAGACACAAATAAACTTGGATTTCATGCATTTCAAGTGGCATATTTGTAATCATGACACATAGCCTTGTCTAAGAATGCATTTCACCATGTTAATTCCCAGTATAGTGAAAATACCACCGCTCATCCATGATCAGACTTAGCTGGGGTGCTGCAGCTGAAGAGTATCAAATAGAGTGCAAAAAGGCAGCATCTGCACACTCAAATCTGTGCAAAAAAATATGTTTATTGCAAGCTTTTGGTCCCCTCGGACGATGGAAACAACAGCTGTATGACGGGTTTGTATGACGCAGTTTGACGAGGCTGAAAGCGCACAGGGTTGCCAGATGGGATTGACAATTTACAGCCTAAACTTTCTATAACCTCAAAATCAAGTAGCCCATTCGGCGGTAACCCGCCCCATCTGGCAACCCTGGACGCAACCCTGCAACCCTGGACGCGAAATGCATTTTGGGAAACAGTACCCGAGTAGTGTCCATCGTAACTGACTTCAATTTTCCCAGAAGTAATTGCTCGCCTACTAAATTTCTCGCATACTCAAATCTCGCATACTGTACAGTGTGAACGCACTACATACTCAAAATCTACGTCATATCTAGTATGAGTAGTATGCTAGTATGCTATTCCGAACACAGCCTGTGTCTGTATGTTTACTACGCTAGCCAAACAAGTGTTAGCTTGTTAGCTAGCTAGCTAGATTTGTTAGAGATATAATAGATTATAGAAAAGGTAAATGCTTTTGTAATGAATGGTAATGTTATGTGGAATAAAAAATTATTACTCATTCACGAACTGCTCATATTCACTCATATTTAGCAGCTTGATGTATGGATGCTGAATGCTGGAGAATGTCGCTGATTTGTAGTTTTGCTGTAGAATAATACTATGGATTGAAATGATTTCACTAGCCTACTTCTTTTTGTGCAGTATGTGACAAATGACTTCAACAAGTACAGTACACTATGTTCATGAGAGTCTATGTGAGTGGAAAGCATGCAAGCCCACACTAGAACTAAGTGTCCACACCTCTGACCTGAAATGTGTCTTACAGAATGACAAGGTGAGAGGTTCTGAGAGATGAGACCTTGATGTGAGTCATCAGCACTTCAGGTATTTGTCATTGTCATTGTATTGGCAATTCTATTTTATGAACATAGTAGTATTTTGTAAAAATTGTGTGTTGGTAACAGTGGGCAATCATTTTAAATGTACTGTCTTCTATTTGTATTACATCTTTGATGCCCAGATGGTATGGGAAGGAATTCCACCAAAGTCCCACTAGATGCATTATGGACTATAATGATAAATGCACACAGACACAACATTATTATTTTTTATTATTCTATTATTGTATTGCTCAATTGTATTTTGCCTCATTGTTTCCTTTTCCATTTTTTCCATTGCCATTTGGTTTTCTCTTGCTGCTGCAATGTCCACTGAAACTCTCATGTACTTGTATAATGGTATGTAATAAACTTTTGGCACACATGGCAATAAAAAATCATGAATCATGAATCTTGAATTATTATTATTATTATTTAGCAATTTAAACATGTCAGCCCTGCAAGTTTTTTTCCTGAGGGTTAGCTGACAACCCCACTGACAGATGACAGGTAGATAATGACAGGTAGTGTAATGGGGGAGTGGTTGTCCTGGGGGAGTGGTTGTGGGGTGGAGTTAACTAGCTATTGTTCCTACCCATTACCTGCCTGTGAAAAGTGACTGTGAAAACTTTGAGGCTGAATTTCTCTGTTTGTTGATTTGGGGGGGTATCAACATTCAAATACGCATATCTTCTTCAACTTGTTTCAGATTTCAATGTTTGACACATCATTTGAAAGCTTACAATCTGCCCTTTCATAGTCACATCAAGCAAAATACATTGCCCTACTTGCGGACTAAAACATCAGACCCTGTCACAAATGTCAACGACTCTCTCACATGACCACCTGTCACATACCCTTCTCTGTCCTGCTAGCTGTCTCTGTCTGTGTGTCTGTGTGTATCTGTCTGTCTGTCTGTCTCTCTGTCTGTCTGTGATTTGCTTGTTCCCCCTAGTTAATCATCGAGTGACATCACTGAATACTGAATTAGCCGTGGATATTGAATCAATGTAGAAATGTAAATCATGTGGAATCAGTGAATCAGTTCGAGATGAAATGGAACACACACACACATACACACACGCACAGAGACGCACGCATGTTGTTGAGATCTGTCACTTTAAGGAAACAGTTACAGTAAAAAAAAAAAAAAAACTTTAGCAGCAAAAACTAATAATTGCAAAGCAGCCAATTAAATTGTGCGAGAGAGATGAAACCGCTCATATTTCCCCTGGTAATTTCATGCTCTAAACTCGCTTCCGTGCACACATAAAAAGAAGAGAGAAAATATCATTTCAGAAGCTGACAGAACTCATTGTTCGTGGAATTTTAAATTCAAAAAAGTTAATAAAGGCGAGTGTGAGATGAAGGGAATTTGCATTTCTCAGATTAACAGCATGTAGAGCAGCGGCGGCGCGCGCAGCCTCGGGTCATCATTTAAGAAACCTTTGCATATTTTATTTAAGAGTGGCCCGGTTTGGAGCGTAATAAGACAGACAGATAATGATTAGAAGGTCGGGCCTGGAGGGCAGAGCCAGGCTGGGCGCTGTAACGCTCTAATACCCAACACACACACACACACACACACACACACACACACACACACACACACACACACACTCGCACACACACACACACACACACACCCTCGCACACACGCACACCACAGCCTGCCTGCTCTAATTGGCTGCTGATGGTTTATGAAATGTTTTCCAAAGGTTTTATTATTGTTGTTGTTGTTTGTTGGCTTTATTGCTTTCATTATCGTAATGAAGGTTTGTGATGCTGCGAGTGTGTCCCTGTTGATCAGAGTGTGTTGACTCAGAGACACCTGGTCACAGGACCTTACACTGTACATGTAGCACTTGGAATGTTTCATAACACACTAAACACACAACATTCTTTTAACACAACAACATGAACACACTATACAAAGTTACAAACTATACATATCACATTAACAACACACACTTAGGGCCCCATTTATTTGTGCAAAACAGCACAATAATGTAAAAAATATTATTTTAAATAAGACTGGATGGGATCTAATCCATTCAGAGTTTTGAATACTGCAACCAGAGATTTCATGGCATGGAATACATTTTCAGTTCAACTACAATTGAATAATCAGTGATTTCTCCCAAAAAAGATGTGTGTGTGTGTGTAGGCCTACTAAGGACCAGAGGTTTCTATGCAAGGTATAATAATAAATCATTTTTGGGGTCTTTTTGTAGGCGCAATTTACTTTAAGTTGGGATAAATGGGAAATAGGAACCTCTGTACCGCCTTCACAGGTACCTAACACATTGACCCTCATTACACTCATTACATTCCTGGCCAGATCACATGGTCGAGAAAAAGCGACATGGTTGGGACTCTTCAAATAATACATTGCACAGCATGTGTAGACCGTGGCTAATGACTACAGCATGTGATGGTTCTACTACAGTATAGGACCGTGCTTCTATTCTGTTGGATGTAACTTGGTGCTAATTAACGATCTGAACTTGTGTTTCATTAGTTTATGTGTGTGTGTGTGTGTGTGTGTGTGTGTGTGTGTGCGTGTGCGTGTGTGTGTGTCGGTGTTTGCCCAGAGGTCTGTGATCGTATCTCTTCAGTCTTTCATTGGTCCCAGTCCTTTATTGGAGCAGGTAAAGCCGTTCCACTGGCCTAATGTTCCATTGTGTGTGTCTGAAGATCAAAGCGGACAACAGATGAGGGAGATAATTCCTGTGATTAATTCTGTCACTTGGGACATTCTATTAACCGGATTGAACCTCAAAACTGTTGATAGCATGACTTGGGGTTCATGGTCCGCAGTAACAGTGTGTGTGTGTGTGTGTGTCTGTGTGTGTGTGTGTGTGTCTGTGTGTGTGTCTGTGTGTGTGTGTGTGTGTGTGTGTGTGTGTGTCTGTGTCTGTGTGTGTGTGTGTGTGTGTGTGGAGAGAGAGAGAGAGAGAGAGAGAGAGAGAGAGAGAGAGAGAGAGAGAGAGAGAGAGAGAGAGAGAGAGAGAGAGAGAGAGAGAGAGAGAGAGAGAGAGAGATGATCAGGGTTTGGCCAGAGGGCAGTGTGGTTGGAGTGAGAGCCTGATTGGCTCTGACCTTCCTCAGAGCCAGCTGTCAGCCACACACACACACACACACACACACACACACACACACACACACATACACACAGCACACACAGAAAGTCACGGCCCTGCAGGCTCTGATTACCATATCAGCACCGCCTCATTTACATAAATCCCAGCACTCTTAATTAGGCCTCATCTCTCTCTTCCTCACTTTCCCCCTCTTTCCCTCATGCTCCTCCTTTCCATTCCCCTTCTCTCCACCTTTCGTTACAAGTACATATAGAGCTAGGGTTCGAGTTAGGGTCTGCTCAATTCAGAACAACTACATTTTACTAGTAAATAGTCTCTCTCTCTCTCTCTGCCCCCAGCTCTGGAGAACCCAGTTGATCTGACTGGGACAAAGAAGCCCAATGAATCATGGGATATATCGCCTAAGAGAGCACATTCCAGACCTCCCTTTTGACCAGAGAAAATACCAAGTTGGAGGTTTGGTCTGTATTTGTGTCTGTACCCTGCCCACCTCTGCCCAATCCTCTTCATCTGAGTATACCACACTTACCCCTGGCCCTTACATTTTCTCAGTTCCAATTCAACCCCAAGTCCCAACTGTCTATACTGCATTTAACTTCACACTTTCTCTAAGATCTGAAATAACTCCATAGTGGTGATATTTGGGCAGAATCTCCACATAGCCAATCAGAGAGCGACATACCAGGGACCATAGGGATCTATACTACGGACCAGAAGTTTCTGTTTTAGGGACCAAAGGTTTCTATACTAGTGACTAGAGGGTTCTATACTAGTGACTAGAGGGTTCTCTACTAGTGACTAGAGGGTTCTATACTAGTGACTAGAGGGTTCTCTACTAGTGACTAGAGGGTTCTATACTAGTGACTAGAGGGTTCTCTACTAGTGACTAGAGGGTTCTATACTAGTGACTAGAGGGTACTATACTAGGGAGTAGAGGGTTCTCTACTAGTGACTAGAGGGTACTATACTAGGGAGTAGAGGGTTCTCTACTAGTGACTAGAGGGTTCTATACTAGTGACTAGAGGGTACTATACTAGGGAGTAGAGGGTTCTATACTAGTGACTAGAGGGTACTATACTAGGGAGTAGAGGGTTCTATACTAGTGACTAGAGGGTACTATACTAGGGACTAGAGGGTTCTATACTAGTGACTAGAGGGTTCTATACTAGTGACTAGAGGGTTCTATACTAGGGAGTAGAGGGTTCTATACTAGTGACTAGAGGGTTCTATACTAGGGAGTAGAGGGTTCTATACTAGTGATTAGAGGGTTCTCTACTAGTGACTAGAGGGTTCTATACTAGGGAGTAGAGGGTTATATACTAGTGACTAGAGGGTTCTATACTAGGGAGTAGAGGGTTCTATACTAGTGACTAGAGGGTTCTCTACTAGTGACTAGAGGGTTCTATACTAGGGAGTAGAGGGTTATATACTAGTGACTAGAGGGTTCTATACTAGGGAGTAGAGGGTTCTATACTAGTGACTAGAGGGTTCTATACTAGGGAGTAGAGGGTTCTATACTAGTGACTAGAGGGTTCTATACTAGTGACTAGAGGGTTCTATACTAGGGAGTAGATGGTTCTATACTAGGGACTAGAGGGTTCTATACTAGGGAGTAGAGGGTTCTATACTAGTGACTAGAGGGTTCTATACTAGTGACTAGAGGGTTCTATACTAGGGAGTAGAGGGTTCTATACTAGTGACTAGAGGGTTCTATACTAGGGACTAGAGGGTTCTATACTAGGGAGTAGATGGTTCTATACTAGGGAGTAGAGGGTTCTATACTAGTGACTAGAGGGTTCTATACTAGGGAGTAGATGGTTCTATACTAGTGACTAGAGGGTTCTATACTAGGGACTAGAGGGTTCTATACTAGGGAGTAGATGGTTCTATACTAGGGAGTAGAGGGTTCTATACTAGGGAGTAGAGGGTTCTATACTAGTGACTAGAGGGTTCTATACTAGGGAGTAGAGGGTTCTATACTAGGGAGTAGAGGGTTCTATACTAGGGAGTAGAGGGTTCTATACTAGGGACTAGAGGGTTCTCTACTAGTGACTAGAGGGTTCTATACTAGTGACTAGAGGGTTCTATACTAGGGAGTAGAGGGTTCTATACTAGTGACTAGAGGGTTCTATACTAGTGACTAGAGGGTTCTATACTAGGGAGTAGAGGGTTCTATACTAGTGACTAGAGGGTTCTATACTAGGGACTAGAGGGTTCTATACTAGGGAGTAGAGGGTTCTATACTAGGGACTAGAGGGTTCTATACTAGGGACTAGAGGGTTCTATACTAGGGACTAGAGGGTTCTATACTAGGGAGTAGAGGGTTCTATACTAGTGACTAGAGGGTTCTATACTAGTGACTAGAGGGTTCTATACTAGGGAGTAGAGGGTTCTATACTAGTGACTAGAGGGTTCTATACTAGGGAGTAGAGGGTTCTATACTAGGGACTAGAGGGTACTATACTAGTGACTAGAGGGTTCTATACTAGTGACTAGAGGGTTCTATACTAGTGACTAGAGGGTTCTATACTAGGGACTAGAGGGTTCTATACTAGTGACTAGAGGGTTCTCTACTAGTGACTAGAGGGTTCTATACTAGTGACTAGAGGGTTCTATACTAGTGACTAGAGGGTTCTATACTAGGGACTAGAGGGTTCTATACTAGTGACTAGAGGGTTCTATACTAGTGACTAGAGGGATCTATACTAGGGACTAGAGGGTTCTATACTAGTGACTAGAGGGTTCTATACTAGGGAGTAGAGGGTTCTATACTAGTGACCAGAG
>NC_137688.1:55910154-55927654 GCF_963989245.1 Nansenia antarctica | reverse complement strand
TCTTTCTCTCTATAGGTAGGTGTGTGTGTGTGTGTGTGTGTGTGTGTGTGTGTGTGTGTGTGTGTGTGTGTGTGTGTGTGTGTCTGTGTGTGTGTCTGTGTGTGTGTGTGTGTGTGTGTGTGTGTGTGTGTGTGCGTGTGCGTGTGCGTGTGTGTGTGTGTGTGTGTGTGTGCGTGTGTGTGTGTGCGTGCGCGTGTGTGTGCGCCGTGTGTGTAACCTTAATAACCTCAATGGGATTTTTAATTGTTAATGTTCTTGACCTAAATATTGGCTTAGACTATACTCAACATACTTTGACTGCAGCTGATTAGGCAAGTTTTAGAACAGCGTGAAGAGACAGTGACCGCGACTCAAACTGAGACAGACAGACTGAAACAGGCCCTAATAGATGGTCCTGTGGAGTGTAGTTGATCGTTTTTAAAATCCTGGTCAGGCGCGCGCGATGGGGGGAGTAGGCCTAATGATGCGCCCACGCGTTGGGCATTTTGGACTGTTAATGTCGCGCGACATTCTCATTATCGATTGTTGATTGACTCGCGTTTTCAAATCGCATTAACCACCTCCCGCCTTTTCCACGGCCGGTTATTCCCGCCACACGGATTTTTACCCGATCCGTCTTAATTCTTATGTGAGTAGCCTAGGCAGCGCGCGGGGCAGTGTGAGGGTTTGATGGCTCCACGGGGGATAATACCGCAGATTAGCTCTAAACGAGCTCACGAGATCTCTGTGCACAGAACCATTTATTAGTACATCAGCGGTTAAAATGCCCCGCGGGGAGCCCACTCACATCCGGCAACTAAATCACTTTAACATTATCTGAGAACGAAGCACAGCAGACAAGAGTGACAAGACTATCATATCCTTGACTATCATAGGCTGTTAAAAGTCACATACCATTGGCAAATTAATTGTCCCAGAAAGGGAACATCAGTTAGGTAAAGTGCTCAGCTTCTCCAACCAACTCTGTCCTCATAGCCTCTTGTCTCCCATTTTACCAGGTGGCAGAAGGAACTCCCAAACAGGGACAATCTGAGTGTACATGCTCTCCTCTACCTTACCATACCTGTAGTAGACTTCTGTATTCTGACAAAAGTCTGACAGGTGAGAGACCAGGGAATGGTCTTGTCCTAGTCATAGTCTATCAGCTGAGACCAAAGCCACCAAGGTCCAGATCCCAAAACTGAGACTAAAGACTATGAAATGCCTGATTTACTGAGCATTTGCACCATGCAAGTGTCAAATTTGTGCACCTGTTTTTTTTTTTTTCAAAGGGAATGATAAACAAAATAAAAGGCTATAACAATAAAAAAAAAATAAAGACAGTTGCATGTTATGTGTTGTTTTGGGGGTTATCCACTCTTTCAAATAAACACATTCAACTGGTTCAAATGCTTGGTGCATCAAGCCCTGAAGAAATGATATGAGTATGACAGAGTATACTCAATCTCTGTGTGTGTGTGTGTGTGTGTGTGTGTGTGTGTGTGTGTGTGTGTGTGTGTGTGTGTGTGTGTGCGCGTGTGTGTGTGTGTGTGTGTGTGTGTGTGGCTACTGTACCTTTCTTAATGACTGACTGATCCAAAATGTTCATTCCATTGTTGTCCTCCATTGCCTGTCATAGTAAACACACACACACACACCCACACACACACCCACACACACACACACACACACACACACACACACACACACACACACACACACACACATTAATGAGACACGGTCCTATAGGGCTCAGGCCCTGTTGGTAACATAAGTGTACACAGTGGGTTTGTGTCTACTGTGGGACTAAAACAGTCAGTGGAACCCACCAGTGGACAAAATGTTTACGCTGTAGGCCCATCTTTATTTACAAGCTAATGCTAGCTTGAAATTCAGAAAACTGTGGTTTTTAGTGTGATGCCGTTCTATGATGTTATTCCCACTACGCATTACCAAGTTTATATTTGAGATTATGCATTGCAGTTTTATTGTATTGTTGATAATGCTAGGTTTCCTAAATAATTAGACTATCAAACTGTGACCTAACTGGTAAAGATCAATCTCATTTTAGAGTAAATTCAGTACAAATGTATGAATCCCCTCAGGGGCATATGAAAGGGAAACCCCGTTTGGGAAACCCTAGCAGGCCTAGCTCCACCAGCACTTCAGTCTTGTGTTGTGCAACACTTGACCCACAACAGCAGGGTTCACGCTATAATAGTTTATTTTATTGTTAGTCTTATCGACACAGCAATGCTAATACTATTGCTATCATTGGAAGAAAAATAATAATAATCATAATCATAGTTATATTGATAATATATCAATAATAGTAGTATTCGTTTTCTATTTTCATTGTCGTTGTGTTATTAATAGGCTATAGTAATGATACTATATGGGCAAGTTTGATAACATTTAGAAATAATATATTTTTAAATATTTACATTGTAGTCAAGTTGCAGAACCGGTGGCGATATTGAGGTTAGTCACATCAGTAAGTTTGATAGAGTTAGCCTATAGGCGGAATATGCACAGGCCTACGTCTGAATAACAACTAAGCATTTCGATAACCGAGGGGAGAAATGCAATTATTGTAATTAACTTATTGTATAAGTTTTAAGGACATGGAGTTAAATCCAAAATGTATGCTATAGGCTTAAAAAAAACGTTGCGGGATCCAGAATTCTTCTTGGCACCCCATAACCACACATGAATAATAATACAATTATATTGGATATAAATGTGTATTAGAAAGAATATTTCGATGCAGTGTTACATTGTTTGTTGGGATAAGAGGGCTGTTTGATTTGTCCTACTGAAATCAGTTATGAGTACCTGCTGGTTATTTTTGCTTATCCTTTTGATAGCCTATCACACAGTGAATAGTGTCAACAGAACACTTCTATAACACATTCGTATCTCCAATTGGTTAATTAGCAGACGCTGGGTATAACCTTTAGTCTTTTCACTGTTGACAGTGAGTGTCTTCAGACCTCTCTGACCCCACACTGACCTGCGAATCTTCCATCCCGTGTAGTCCGTGCAGCAACCCGTCACCCATGCCCGCTTCGAGCCCCGGGTGTGCGGAGTGGAGAAGTACGTCGGGTCGGCGTACAGTCCCGTAGTCCCTTCGATGGTCCAACCCGGGAAGCTGGGGCAGTGAGGCTCGGGGCTGCGCGAGCAGGGAGCCGCTATCCATCCGCTCCCCACCGGTGTCCTGCCGCTGCCGTGCACCCCAGGCGCCCTGCTGGGTCTGGTGCAGGGAATTTAGCGCATATGGGTCGCTGACATGGGAGTAGGGGTCCTGGCTTTGGTAGTGCGCGAGCGGTTGGTACGGTGGCGGGAAGTACGGCGGCTGGAAGTCCGAGGAGGGCGCGTGAGATAACGGTG
Organism: Nansenia antarctica; assembly: GCF_963989245.1. Classification (NCBI taxonomy): domain Eukaryota; kingdom Metazoa; phylum Chordata; class Actinopteri; order Argentiniformes; family Microstomatidae; genus Nansenia; species Nansenia antarctica. Next base: position 55,924,285 of record NC_137688.1, on the reverse strand, counting down.
GTGCGCTAGAGTATGGCCCAGGGTGCGACACCGAGCCCAACTGGGACAGGCGCGAGCTGTGGCTCGGGACACCGTCATGTCGGTCCTTTAGAGAACACAAACGAACAAACAAATTGTCAAACAAACAAGCAAACAAACGATATTAAAACGACAAGCAATAGCCTTCCATCTATGGAATAGGCCTAAGTAAAATCTGAAAGCAATTGTAGATCACGGATTTTTCAACCTGTCCTATAAGTCGACAAAATAGCCCACAACTGTTAAATGGAGCCTCTAAAATGCAGTTTCGTTAAGCTGTTATTGAAATTGAAATTTTGGCTATAGCCTATTGCGTAGCATAAAGCCAAATAAATGAAAATGAATAAAAACAATGATTTGTTAATTGAACAGTCGAAAGAATCCGAGCCTATACGAATATTTGAGCCTAAATTGCAATCGGCCTAATTTACCGATGTATAAAAACGATATGTATTGTTTTAAATGTTATCTAATGCTATAGACTGGGCGATCAAATCGCTGGCGGCGGATTTGTTCAAATGTTTCACTTGAACAAATTCTACAATAAAGGTTTCCTTGGCAGTGCTAAACTCACCGTGGAGGAGTAATGGACTAACATCTGCACCGTCTGTTCGCGATACAACCGGGCCCGTTAAGAGAAGCAGTGCGGGAAGCAGCAGGCGAAAATTCCCCGTGTGAGCCTAAAATTCTTCAAAGTCCTCGCATACGGGCAAAAACTGCGTGCAAGGTCTTATTCCGGAAAAAAAACTTTGGGTTTAGTCTCGAGCTCCTGGAGAAACCTCTTCAATCCGCTGCCTGTGCAAGTCTGAGTGCGTGTGTCGCGTCCCTGCCTCTACCCCGTGCGCTGTAATTGTTATTCATGACTGTGAGTTACAGGAATATTAGCGCGCAAGCAGGCGACTGGCGAGACATGGAGCGTGAAGCTGCACTGGCTCTCGCGTACCCTAGTGACGTTTCATTCCGTGGAGATGCGAGGCAGCATACGAGAGGGCTTGGAATCTTTGCAAAACTTTATAGCGCGAAAGAGTGAACATAAGCCAAACCCGCGAGGAGTTCTGGTCACCGGTGTCCAATTGGGCCTGTGCGCGCCTTTCTGTGGCACAAATTGTCCCTCACAGGAACAATCACATCTGCATTTACAATCAAAGCAAAATAAGATGCGTAAGCTTGTTTACGTGATCTGTTTTTACCCAACTCTAACCATTTCCTCTGTGTCTAAAGTGTTAAAATAAGCAGCAACTGCTAAAGCCTACTCTCAATCTCGCGCTTTTGCAATTCTGTAACGCAGGCTAATATGCCTCCAAAGTTCTGCAGCTGCCGGGCCGTGGTCATAAAACACTCCGGGTCAGCGGGTTGGGGAGACCCAGGAGACTGGTTAACGTTATGGGCTAAATGGGGGAGTGGACGATGAAACATTGTTGTATTGTATTCTGAGAGGTTACCCGCGGACCGGGGTGCGAGGATAGCCCCGCGCGTTGTGGGAGAAAAGCCATGTGCGGCGCAAAACAGCGGCTTCCCGCCGGGCCGAACTATAGGCAGGCGAGCTGGTCATTCTCCCACATACGCAACATTCTCCACTCTTTGTACTCGAGCCCTTTCAGCGCGAGCTGTGGCATCATTACACCCGCGCGCATGGCTCTCGCCATTCTCTCTCTCTGTGACTTCGTTTTTTGTTCTGGGACCAAAGCCAAATGATTTACATATTCTCATGCTTTGGTTTGTATAGGCTATGTTTAATAGCTTTATAAGCTACTCAGCGGCTCTTGAACGTTTAAGTTAATTATATCATGTCATGAGATTTAACTCCATTAGGCCTATACATGCTTTGGTTGTCACCATTTGAAATGTTTACATTCTTTTCTCACAAATATATAAAATATCAACCATATTCACCTATTATATTCGAATATTTTTTACTTCTTACATTTCAACCAAATGATAGGCTACAATTCTAATACATTAATAATAAAAACGAATTTTGCCAAATGGGTAAGACATATCACGATAGCTAGATATACATAGCAATTTTCTCAATCATATTGTCATGACCCAATACGTTCATGTTAGTAGGCCTATAGCATTTTTACGGCTTTTCGATCTAGACAAATAATTGCTGTTCTAGCCTTCTAATCGATTCTTATAAACCACATTTACAAATAAGCAGATATATCTCACCATGTGAAACATTTACACTAGAACAGAACTATAAGGTATTTTTCTACAACATGAAAGGAGCCCATGGACGTTACCTCATAAATATCTTCATACTTGACATTCTCCACTAGCTTCCACAGCATGGTCGCGCGCTGGTGTCTGTAAACCGAATGCATTCAAGTGAGGAGTGTATGTCTGAACTCTCTCTCTCTCTCTCTCTCTCTCTCTCTCTCTCTCTCTCTCTCTCTGTCTCTCTCTCTCTCTGTCTCCTTCTCTCTCTCTCTCTCTCTCTCTCTCTCTCTCTCTGTCTCCTTCTCTCTCTCTCTCTCTCTCTCTCTCTCTCTCTCTGTCTCCTTCTCTCTCTCTCCCCTCCCCTCTCTCCCCCTCTCCCTCTCTCTCCTTCTCTCTCTCTCTCTCTCTCTCTCTCTCTCTCTCTCTCTCTCTCTCTCTCTCTGTCAGGCAGGCGATGTGAATGAGGATTCTCTCAAAGAGCTGCTATAACGAAGAATTACAGTAACAGGGTCTGCATATCTGTCCAATATACTGGGCCGGTGGTCAGGTCTGCCTGGCCAGAGAGAGAGGGCATGTGAGAGGGATAGAGGGATCGCAGGGCCAGTGGTGTTTCTAGGGTTTAGGTTGTTTTTTCCTCTCATCTGTTTATTGACAAATGATGAGATTGATGAAGCCTATGTGTTTATTGATTGATCATTATGGTCACCATCTACAAACCATGAAATGACAATAACAACCAAAACAGTTAATAATAATAATAATAATAATAATAATAATAACAATAATAATAATAATAATAATCACCATAATAATCATAATAATCATAAGCATAGTCATAATACTTGACTATATAATTACATCATTATCAAAATCATACCGAGCATAGATGGTTGTTTTTCGGTTTAGTTTCCGCCACATTTTATCTTCTTTGGAATCAGGCCTATCCAATGATATGTAGGCTATGTCTAAATCATATGTGGTCAAATTCACAGAACCGGGAAAACTGTGCTGGACTGTAAAAATGCTAACATAAAATATGAGGACAGCATTGAACCTTTCTACACCGTACAGCATTTGTGATAATTTAGTTATTAAACAGGTGTGTAACATGGTCCAGACTAAAGATAATTCTGTATGGACTATTTGGCTCGTTAGTGTTGGAGTTGAATTAAGTCGACTCACTCTATAGTCCTCCAAGACTAGAAAACTAGAGTAAAAAAAGAGTAAAAGACATTTCAGTGTGGAAAACGTGTGAGTGTGTTTGAGGGTTAGATGCATGGTTTTCTGCGGTGAAGTGTGTGTTAACTGCACCCCCTGCTGGCTAATATACACAGGTGCAGTTCAGTGTTCAGTGCTAAGAAAGGCACTATTTATTGGTTTCTGTTTCAAGATGTTTATACGTTCCATGGTCAGTGACCAATGTGTGTGTGTGTGTGTGTGTGTGTGTGTGTGTGTGTGTGTGTGTGTGTGTGTGTGCGCGTATGTGAATTCTCTGCCATGGTTGCCATGATTAAACTCCTTTGATGTTGTGTGGAGGCCGCTGTGGAAATCAGACATGAATGTTTAAGAAGCACGGCTGTTCCCATGCTGCTGACCCACTGCCAAGGAGTAACCCCCAACACACACATGCACGCACACACACACACACACACACACACACACACACACACACACACACACACACACATACACACACACATACAGAGGCATATGACTGTAAGCAGTGACAGATGTCCTGACAGCCTGGGAGTCTTCAGGCATGATCCTGGTTTTCCTCCTGAAGGCTTTGACACAGAATGTAGAAGCATAAATTACAGATCACACACTTACACACACAAACGCACACACACACACACACGCACGCACGCACACACACACACACACACACACACACACACACACACGTACACACACACACACACACACACACACACAGAGGAACAAATACTATTGCTTTTTAAATTGTATTTATTATTTTAATTTCACTTGATCAGCAATTGTTCATGCAAGAACTGATACAAGCGGATAGACAAGCAAGAGGAGAGGGTAGTGGGGTAGAGGGAAGTAGAGGGTTAGTCAGTTTGTGTCAGTATTGGGGTCTGAAACTACTCTCCCAGGAGGGTGTGTTAAGGTCAAGTGGAATCCCAGAGATCAACTTTCATATTGCTTTCACCTGTTTGATGCAGGTGAAGAAGAGGGGACATGGGGGAGGCAGCTACTTACAGTAAGAGTGTTGAAATGCAGCCCTTTCATTCTAACTCACCTTACCAAGAATGGTATATGGCTCTGATATGGTTTCCTCTGCCCTCCTCGTCCTTATAAGCAATTGTCTTCTCTCTAAAACAATGTTGGTGGAAATATAGTGTTATTTGTATCGTGTTTAATGCATATTTTATGTATTTGTCATTATGGCACTTGACAACAACAACTACCACAACATGACCCAGACAAAAGAGCATTAACTGAATTACCTCTGTCAATTACATTTCGTGATAATCTCCATTTAACCCCCAATTTACTCTATTTCTATCTTTGTGGGTTATAATTACAGCTTTGCATTATGACTGCAGATAGCAGCTTGACCACTAGATGGCAATGGTGCACCACTGAAGAGACAAGCTACAGCGCAAAGTAAGCAAACAATTGGACCGACCAACCAACATACCACACACACACACACACACACACACACACACACACACACACACACACACACACACACACACACACAGACACACTCTGTTATCTCATGTTTATTGGATTGTTATAAAAATGAATGTATGAACATTGGGGGGGATTCTGAAAATGTTAAAATGAGGCTTAAATTCAAGAGGTTTGAGGGCTAGGGAGTTAGAGGTTATGTAGTTAAGGGGTATAGAGTTAGAGGTTATGTAGTAAAGGGATATGGAGTTAGAGGTTATGTAGTAAAGAGATAAGAAGTTAAGGGTTATGTAGTAAAGAGATATGGAGTTAGGGGTTATGTAGTAAAGAGATATGGAGTTAGGGGTTATGTAGTAAAGGGATATGGAGTTAGAGGTTATGTAGTTAAGGGGTATAGAGTTAGAGGTTATGTAGTAAAGGGATATGGAGTTAGAGGTTATGTAGTAAAGAGATAAGAAGTTAAGGGTTATGTAGTAAAGGGATATGGAGTTAGAGGTTATGTAGTAAAGAGATAAGAAGTTAAGGGTAAAGAGATATGGAGTTAGGGGTTATGTAGTAAAGAGATATGGAGTTAGGGGTTATGTAGTAAAGGGCTAGGGAGTTAGAGGTTATGTAGTTAGGGGATATGGAGTTAGGGGTTATGTAGTAAAGGGCTAGGGAGTTAGAGGTTATGTAGTTAGGGGATATGGAGTTAGGGGTTATGTAGTAAAGCAGGTAGGCTTACCTAGAAAGTACTGGGTAAATGGACTGCACTTATATAGCGCCTTTATCCAAAGCACTTCACAACGGCCTCTCATTCACCCATTCACACACACATTCACACACCAATGGTGGCAAGCTACCATGCAAGGCGCCGGCCCTCTCACTGGGAGCAATTTGGGGTTCAGTGTCTTGCCCAAGGACCCATGTGGCCCCATGTGGCCAGCCGGGACTCGAACCGCCGATCTGCCAACCTTGCGATCATTAGACGGCGACTCTACCTCCTGTGCCACAGCCGCCCACGGATAGAACAGCTATGATCTGATAATGGCATATTAATTACACTCACTGTTTTAGATTCACTGACTGAAGCACCACAATGTGCCAATTATTACCAAGTAGTTACCAATTCTGATGAGGATTCTGAGGATTACTGTTGTAAATACTGGGCGAATACCTGCTGAAACAGGACTCCTTACACCACTTGATAACAGCTTATATTACATTTACTAACAGAATGCAACAAAACACGGAATGACTTGCTGGTTAATTTCCTGTGTGTGTGTGTGTGTGTGTGTGTGTGTGTGTGTGTGTGTATGTGTAATAGAACACTGTGTGGTGTTTTGTGTGGTTCACCAGTAACACAGGACCAACCTGTGCAACACAATTGCAGTCTGAACCTAATGTGTCACAATAACAGCACACACACTCACACACACACACACACACACACACACACACATACACACATAAATACAACTTTTTGTCATGATGATATCACTGCAATTTCTACGAAAAAGTAACCTCAATTCAGTCACGACCTTCCTCTACATAAGATCAGAGTTTCGGAAATTGAAACTTTGACATACATTATTGACATACCATACGTTATGAATATGTGGTGGAGAAGTCAATGCATTATGTATACTGCTATATTGATCATGCATATTACCAAGTACAGGACATTCCATATGATCACATTTAGCCTCAGAACATTTGAATGATTAACAATATGTCCTTGCAGATGATAGTGTTCCATTTTGATGAAGAAGGGCACAGACACTATTGTTCAATCATTAACCTACCCAAACATCCCCAAACAACTAACACACTAACTCCTAACTCCCTAGCCCCTAACTTCCTTACTGTATATTGTATCTCTTTACTACATAACCCCTAACTACCTATCCCTTTACTACATAACCCCTAACTTCCTATCCCTTAACTACATAACCCTTAACTTCTTATCCCTTAACTACATAACCCCTAACTCTCTATCCCTTTACTACATAACCCCTAACTCCCTATCCCTTTACTACATAACCCCTAACTCCCTATCCCTTTACTACATAACCCCTAACTACCTATCCCTTTACTACATAACCCCTAACTTCCTATCCCTTTACTACATAACCCCTAACTACCTATCCCTTTACTACATAACCCCTAACTACCTATCCCTTTACTACATAACCCCTAACTTCCTATCCCTTTACTACATAACCCCTAACTCCCTATCCCTCTACTACATAACCCCTAACTCCCTATCCCTTTACTACATAACCCCTTACTCCCTATCCCTTTACTACATGCAAATAATGTATGTAAAGCACTTTGAATTGCCCCTGTTGTATGAAATGTGCTATACAAATAAACTTGCCTTACATAACCCTTAACTTCTTATCCCTTAACTACATAACCCCTAACTCCCTAGCCCTTAACTACATAAACCCTAACTCCCTAGCCCATAAAGGGGAAATCTGGGATTGGTACATCCACACTGATTCTTGAAGACTATAACTTCTTATATATAATATAATATAATAATAATTCCTCATGAAGTGTCTTACCCCACCAGAACCCAAAATATAAGCTTGTACTCCATTGTTTTTAAACAATGTGATTGTAAATAAACATTGTATAGCTTCAAAACATGGTTAGAACTATTATTTTTGATCTCATGGACAGTCGGTCCTTGCATCCATAGCTTCATCTATTTATTTGAGACTGAGAATGGTTAACATTTTCCAGCCCCACCTCTCTGCTGTTTACAACAAAAGTGGCGGGGTGATCGCTTTGTTATTGTTCAAATCCTAGAATACTCTTTTAACTACATAAGCCCTAACTCCCAAGCCCTTAATACCGGGCTGTAAAATAAAGCTGTTTTTATTTGTTTTTTGTCAAATTAACACCACTATTTACAAAAGTTAATATACTGTACATATGTACATTATGTTTGTGCTTCACCCATGTAACTATTTCACTTTACAGCTGTTTCCCTTAGAGCAAAAAAATGAAAAGTTAACAACCAAAACATAAATTGTGCTATTTAAAATTAACATCACTATTTACAATGCATACAACCCATATCTACATATTTACACCAGTAAAATAAAGGGTTACTGAACGGGAAACTTTACTCCATATTACAATCTAAGTGGAACCAGCCATCTATTTTCTCTCCATATATGGGGTTAGGGTTAGGGTTAGGGATGTTGGTGTACACATACTGGTGTACACATTACATTACGTCTTCACAGGTGCATGTGCATATGCTCTGAATTCTTGTGAGTGTGTCTATATAGATAACATCAAGACCATTATCATTTCATAGTGAACTTTAACAGTTCAGAGGTCAAACCGTCACTAGTAACACTCCCGAGTAAATATAACACATATTAATTGTCTTTATTGAACACAGGTATTTCAGAACGTAAAGATTTAACATATATATAGTTCAAAACCTACAAGAAAAGTTGTTATTTAAATATTTATATATATCTTTACAAATGTTTATGAAGGATTCAAAGAGAGCTCGTGTGAGTAAATTTGCGTTCTGGGGAGTGTACAAAGATGGACATGCACAAGAAACAGTTACTACGGCAACTAAAGAGTCACCTTTTACAAAATGGCGGAGTCTCAGGGGGCTGGACTCACACACACACACACACACACACACACACACACATACACACACACACTCTCTCACACACACACGCACACTCTCCCATTCTCACATTCTCACATGTACTCTGTAAACCCAGGCTCACATAGTAACGCACACACTCTTTCTTGTCCAAATGGTAGACACAATGTATTCTATGGCACTGACAGTGTATACAACCCATGTGCCCTTGACTGTTGATTGAGCTCTTAGAGATGAGGGATGGGGTAGTAAACAGATCTGTTTGTGGATGTGGATGTGTGTGGATGTGTGTGTGTGTGTGCGTGTGTGTGTGTGTGTGTGTGTGTGTGCGTATGTGTGTGTGTTTGTAAATCCATCCCATTCCCCAGTTTGCTAACATTTGGCTGGCAGATGATCACAGCAAGTTCATGACTACTTCCTGTCAAGTTCATGACTACTTGACTACAACAGAATAAACAGATAAACGTCTCTGAGAGTTATGTCCGTTCCCATGGTGATATAAGCTCCTCCTCTCCGGGATCAGGCGGGCAGGTGCCCAATGTGTAGGCTCAGACCCCACCTCATATACACACACTCACATGCACACACACGCACACACACACACACGCACACACACACACACACGCACACACACACACACACACGCATACACGCATGCACGCATGCACGCCCACACACACACACACACACACACACACACACAAACACACACTCCAAGGCACAGGGGCTACTCTGTCTTTTCAGTTTTCCCGTCTTTATTCTGGGATTCGGCTGTTTTCCGAAGCTGAGTCTTTTCCGAGCCGTTGTTGATCTGTCCAGACTCAGGGCCAGAGGTTTTCCCAGTGGAGTGTTTGTCCAGGTAGTTGAGCATCTCGCTGAGGACTGTCTGGAAGGTGCTGAGAGCAGCACAGACCGCCGGCGTGCCAAAGCCATGTGTGATTAGGCTGGAGGGGGTGGGGGACACCATTATTAGCAACCTGCGTTAGTAGCCACATATTCAGATTAAAACTTCTTTCAGACTGCAGTGTGCAAGGATTAAGAAAGCTAAAGCTAGCTTCATTGATTCTATTGCTGCTAAAAATTACTATCACACGCATGCATTCTATTAGGCAGGATTTTATGCACTTTATTAGGCAGGATTGTAAATTCATGAGGAAATTTCTTCTTCTTTTTGTACATTTTCACCTTGATCTTGATCTATGTGTGTGTGTGTGTATGGGGGGGGTGGGGGGGGGGTGGGGTGTATGTTTGTTTGCGTGCGTGTGTGCGTGTTACCTGAAGTGTGTGAGGTGTCTCTGGATGTCCATGTCCAGGATGGTGGTAGGTCGGGAGGATCCCAGAGGAGAGCGGTCCTGACTCAACAGGTCCTGGAACTCCTTACAGATCTGCCTGTAGGGAGGGAGGGTTACTCTCTCGTCTCTTTACTGACTTGCTATAGGCTACTTCTCAACATGACCTCTGAAACGGCTGTCTTTGTTGATAAGTAGCATCATGCTATCACTGCGCTGCCTACCCCAGAAAGCCCAGCCATGTAGGCTTGGCAGATAGCCATAGAGGTTACAGTGTACAAACTGAACTGGAAACTGAACAAGCAAGCAAGCTTTAAATCATGCCACAAACTGAAGTCTATTCTCTTGAAAGAACAAATAGTTCCGCTCAAGCTCAGATGATCAAGATCAAACAACCCAAACTCTAACCACAATTAAATTCATGAAAAACCTTTCATCGAATGAAATAATGCACATCTCTCGTCAAATCAACGATGGGACTGTGTCTGTCTATTCAGGTGTTGAGGCTTTTATTTATTTTCCATCTGATTCATATGAATGGTGCAACTTTCAGTTGAATGATCATGTGAGTCCAACCTGTCACTCAAATTGACCCGCCCATGCATCTCACTGCTTGTTGCATGTTGTACTAACTAGTGGTTAGGTTGATTTGAACCTACTGCCCTACAGTAAGGAGGTGCAGGCGCACTGTTCCCGTTCTTTTATTTGCTTCATTGTGAGCTGGTTGATGCTCCGTCCAGTGATAAGTCATACCGTTCATATAAAACAAACAGTGATATAATTGAACACTGTGAGCTAAGCGAATCAAATAACCCCTCTTTAATTACACTTACATATGAGAGGTGTGCATTTCATTTCACAATTTGGTTTATATAATAATAATTTCTGGGAGATGTGTGCGTGTGCGTGCATGCATGCGTGCGTTCGTGTGTGTGTGTGTTTGTGTCTACTTACTTGGTGGCCAGCACCATCTTCTTGCGTGCGCTGGTCTCTTTAGGCTCACTGTGCTGTCTGGCCAGGTGCTCCCCTACAGCTTTGGTGGGAAACTCCGTCTCACATGTGTACCCAAAGTCCCTCGCCAAGTGGAGTGCTTCACCTATACACACACACACACACACACACACACACACACACACACACAGACACACACACACACACACACACACACACACACACACACACACACAATGGGATGGGTTAACTACATTCTGTAACCCAAAGAGAGATTTTTCGAAGGTAAACACATTGATAGAGAGGGATGAGGTTTACCTTCCACTAGAGAGGTGAGCAGCGTGACGTTAGCGGCTTTCCTCCGTCCTGCAGGGAGGTTCAGCCCGAGCCGGTCCAGCTTATCGCGCAGACACCGGCCACCATTTTTAGACTTCGCTCTTTAGACGAAAATGAAAAAAAAATATTATGAATAGTGAGCTCGCTACGGCGTCCGCGAGTCCGCGTAATGGTCAGTAGGTCAGAAATATGGAAACACAATACATAACATCGCCATTGTTAGTGTTAAAATGGTGGATTTATTAGAGGTGTTTGAACACCGTGGCTGGCACACATGCTAATCTCAATGACGTGGCATCACCGCTGATACGTGTGGCTATAGAGATCAGCCGTGCGCTCTACTCTCTGATGGAGGCACTGATTCCATCCAACATGTCTGCTCTCTTTCTCTTTCTCTCTCGCCCTTTCTCTCTCATCAATAATAAAGTGCTGGCAGCTCGCGCTTTCCACTCGTCTCTCTGATCCTCTCGCATTTGGCCTGGTCTCTCCACTCGCGCTCCCTAGGCACAATGGCGCGTGCAGGCCGACCCTCTCATATGTGCGTTCTCCCCTCCCTTTTCTCTAATTACTGAAGATCCTGTATAATATAATCAGTCAATATTATAAGAAAATGACTCGGTGGAAATATTATTTCCTTACACTAGCCTTTAAGAGACACTGGTCGGTTGTATTGGGCTGATTAAGAATAGCCTATAGGCCTATTGTTTTGGGGGGCTTTATTCAGTTCTCTGTGTGTGTGTGTGTGTGTGTGTGTGTGTGTGTGTGTGTGTGTGTGTGTGTGTGTGTGTTTACCTGCGCAGTATCCCGCCCAGTAGGGACGCGTTAAGGCACTCTGGTGGGGAGAGTCTTCGCTTCACCTCGGCGATGGTGACTTTATATTTGGAGGTGGAGCTGAGCAGCGATAGTCGGCCCGGTACCGAGCAGAACAAATCCGTAGGGTTAACAACGCACGTGCCGCCTACACAAACAAAGCAGACGGAATATGTTAAGATCTTAAGAGAAGTTGATTATCATGTTACATAGCACAAACATTATTGTGTTACGCACAAGAGAAATGGTCGTCAACATGATGTATTGGTATATAGGCAAACCAAACGGCACACAATACAAACGTCATGACGTGTACACATGAAAATAACTTAAAGATGTACAATTGAAACTATAGCCTACAACAGCAACAATTCCCTAATGAGAACAAATATACCTGAAATGAAACTGCATGAGACAATCTTGGGCAGTGAGGGCAATGACAATGTGACTGAAAACACACTATATGGATTTGGACTGTAGCCAAGCTATAGACATTTATTAAATAGACCATAATCGAAATAAATCAGTCAAATCTAGGCTATTGCAAAAATTGCAACTATACTATGGGCTATTTCATTGGATCAGGCTCTTGGTCGTCGTGTGTGTGTGTGTGTGTGTGTGTGTGTGTGTGTGTGTGTGTGTGTGTGTGTGTGTGCGCGCGCGCGCGCGCGTGTGTGTGTGTGTGTGTGTGTGTGTGTGTGTGTGTGTGTGTGTGTGCGCGCGCGTGTGTGGTTTGACCCGCAGACGCACTGAGGTCCGGCTCCATGTGACAGTTATCGGGCCTGTCAGTCAGCCTCACGCACTTTGACAGAGCGCGCGTCTCTGAAAGCTGTGAGTTCACATCATATTAATTCCCCCAAAAATGTTTTGAATCAAAGTAGTTTGTATTTTATGTTGCCACGGGCAATCGAAAAAGAGCTATTGCCGGTAGTGCGCTGGAGCGCGCGGGCCCAGAGGCGATAGCGGTATTTAAGCAGCGGAGAGTAGCCTCAGGCGGCGGCGCGAGCGGCGGCGGGATCACACGCGGAATCAAGTGCCTTTTACGAGTTTGCCACGAAAATTAAAGAAAAAGAGACATTGGGCCAAATGTCGTTCGACTCCTATTTTAACAACAATGTGTATCGCGCCAGTCACGAGACAGCACATCAGCCCACCCAAACCCACCAATGTCTGAGATAGGGCGCGCGCATGCCAGGGCGCGCGTCTGCGATAAGCTTGATCAGCTGAAAGCTGAGCGGGATACTAGTGATTAAAACACAGAAGTCTCCTCTAAGTAGGATCCGCGTTTCTTGAGTGATTTCTTTTGAAACAGGTTATGTGAATATTCATGCCGCCAAAGCCGCAGTCAGAAAGAACAACATTAATATGATCTCCACTGAATTCGGGCCCGCGCGGTATTAGCATATCAAAGCGACCGCCCGAGGCTAGAGAAGCTATCGATACGGGAGCGCGAGGTAAAGCAAAGATTATTGGTTGTGATGGTTGGAGCGGCGGAGCTCGCGGCTAAATCCTGCACACCATTAACCGAAAGTGATAGCGGAGGGATTCCCGCGTCAATCCGCGAGAAAGCCCAACACCTAGATAGAGTTGATGAAAAATTAAACCCAAGACAGAGACTGCTTTATGGAAAACTATGTGTATAGCACTAGAATAACGGCAGAGTAAAGACCTCTTTGACGGAACAGACAGCTAAAGATACCGGAAAGCACTCACGTGAGGAAAACGGTTTTCTTTTAGCGTAGTAGAGCTCGAGCAACGGTCTTAGCTTAGGTCTATTCTATGCTATTTATGTAAGAAAAACATTTCAGAACCCAGAGTTAATTTAATCATTTAAACATGTCCAACAATAACAATGTCAACTAGGCTATATCTTATAACAATCTATTGCAACAACATTTTATATCAAAGAGGGCTTTAAGTATGCTTTATTACAACAACATTGACTTTTGCCAATTGCCTCACAACAATGTAAAAGTATAACATTAGTCTATTCATTTTAAATCAAATACAATGTGATCGTGTTCCTATTGATCGCCTATAATAGTATTATTTATGAGTTGTCAATGTTTTTTATTGTTGTCATATTTCTTACTTTTCGTTTTCTTTAATTATTTTTATTAATAATAATAATAGGAATAATAGGCTAATAATAACAACGAATTAACTGATTATAAAGTAATAAAGTTAGGTTATTATAAAGTATTTGATATCATATTAGCATACTTTGATATTATATTATTGGGAAATCTATATCATTATGCATTGCATTATTAGA
>NC_137688.1:55897654-55907654 GCF_963989245.1 Nansenia antarctica | reverse complement strand
AACAGGCCTATATTTGCACTAACCGACAAAAAAGGAATAATCGAGTTACTTATTGAGCCTCATCATAGAAAGTTGTTGATAAATAATTCGGTGATGGAATTATTTTTCAGATGTTAAACCGTGTTTAACTGGAGCCGTCCGAGCTCAGATGTCGCTGCATAAATAACCAGTTGATTGACATTAAGTCTGTAATTGGATAAACTACGGTGCTTTACGGCGCTCGAGCGGGCCATTGTGCCTAGAACCCCGATCCGTTAATCCGCCCTTTAGAGGAGAATAGAGAACCAGCGGCTTTTCACTGCCTAAACAGCCGGGCAGACACAGACACACGCGCACACACACACACACACACACACACACACACACACACACACACACACACACACACACACACACACACACACACACACGCAGACACACGCAGACACACTTCGTTTTCATCTCTCCATTTCTTTACATGGAAAAGAATAAATATAGGTCGTGCAATAGACTAGGCCTAAGCTACTTATCCACTTTTTAAATTTGCCTTTCAGATGCAGGTGCCATGCGGAATTCACTGTCGATTACTTCATTTCAAATTTGCCTATTCTGAATGTATTTTTCTCTGTCGAATTGAATAGGCTACTTAAGCTACATTATATCGAAATGTTCAGATGAACTCGTGTTTCCAGACTGTGTCTGTATTATTGTACTCAGTCTGGTGTTGAGTGGTCGGCTGTTTGGTGCTGTGTGATTGTGCTTGACTGGTTTGTGGTGTAACGGTGCTGGTTAGGACGATAGGGCTAGACCGGTGTATTATCACGGTTACAAGTCGTCGGTGTCGGCCAGAGGCAGAGGCAGGCATAGCCCGAGGATAAGGTTAAAAGGGGATATGAGATAAGGAGTGTACCAGTACCTGCAGGTCGTCGGAGCCGGGTGCTGCCAGGCCCAAGCCGGCTGCAGGCAACAGCCTCTGGTCGGGGTGCATGCCATACTGAGAGCCGTGTGACGTCATCAGAGACAAGTCATGGCGCCGGTACGCGTCAAGGCAGCCGAGCTCACGCCGCTGCTCGTCCAGGCAAGAGGACTTTAGCGCGCGGGCGTTGTGTAGATTGATGAAGTCCGCAGGCTCTCCGTGCGCGTGGTGAATCTGCTGGTAGTACTGGCCCGAGTGTAGTGAGTTCAGGCTGTATGCGTCGGGCGCCACGGCGGGATGGGAGTGCTGGAACTCGTAGTGGAAGGACTGGTGGTGCAACGGTGTGTACTGGTGGTTGGTGGAGAAGTACGGGGAGGCAAACTCTGAACCTGCGGCCGGGTATGTTAACGGGGAGGAGGAGGAATAGGCGACCGAGGAGTTGGCCACAGACTCTAGACAGCCCAGCTGCATCAGGCGATAGCTGTTTGATCCGTCGTGACGTATCTGTGAGGAAAAAACAGAGAAAAATATGAGGGATGTCATTTTGCATCCCTCTCAGCAGCGCGCGGTGCTTTTAACACTAGCTGCCTCCCAAACACGCTCAAACACAACTCAAAACACAACTCAAACACGCGCACACTCAAAGCGTTTTTATAAAAATAAATAAATAAAACACCTGAAGGAGATGTCATTCCTCCAGCCCGGGAGGGGAACACGGCGGCAAGAGCCATTGGTGTGTTTTTTCGGCGTGTCTGTCATTCGCCGTGCAGCGTTTTAAAGCGCGTGTTGTTATATTATTATTAGTACTGAGCTGCTGGCAGATTTACTGTCCCTGCTCTTGCGAGCTCTGGATGGCAGGTAAGTAGCGCGAGACACCAGAGTGTTCCGCCCTATAGATGTTCTAATCACACCGTTACTGGTTACACACACGAGTCTCATTTGCCTCTCCACACTAATAAAAAAGCACCGTTTTACCGGGAGCGTCAGTGAAACGCACGAGCTAGTACTCTCCCCGGTCTGAAGCTATCTGACACATGCGCTCGGCGCAAAAAGCCATTCTAGCGACAGATGTCATAACCAATTTTACTCTATCACCACTTTATCAAAAATGTTTAATCAGATATAACGCTTCCATAATTTGAAAATAAAACGAATGTTAATAAATACCTCGGAGTCGTGAACCAGACCAGGAAAGGTAGTTGACATTGTGCTGCTCCGGTAACCCGGTTTCCCTTGCGATCGAATAAATGCTTTAAAATCCCAAAACGAGAAAAATGAAAAAAGTCCCCACGCAGAGCCGCCGAAAGCTGGTGGAACGCGAGCGTCTCCCCTCTGCATGGACGCGGCTGGCGCGCGGATTTTGTACTTGCAGGGTATTTCTCGGCTGATGTCGTAGGTCCCTTGGTAATATAGAAGTTTTGAAAATTAAGCATCAGCATTGAGGAATGGGAGGACAATAGACGGAGCTCAGCATCCCAGGAGACAAGGAATAAATATTGTATCTTCGCCTAATAAGGATCCAAGTGCTCTTTCAACATTTTCTATGGTTTTTGTGGACATTTTCTTTTTGGCCGTTTGTGTTTTCAGAGGCGCTTATGGTTTCTTCGTTTTATGGCTTATATAGCCTACAACTATTTGGAATTTCAACGGAAATGTAAGTTTATTTTAAAACATTATCTAGTTTATATATTGGTCATTAAATAAAATTAAAAAATTCGTTTATAGAATATTTTTTCAGATTTTCTGATTCATTTTAATACATGGCTTTTATTTCCGGATTTTTCGTACGCGTGCAGCTTCGACGAAGTCTTCGTTATTATTGTTCGTAACATTAAAGTCTATACTCGGTATTAAACACCATAATATTTTAATATATGTGTGGGAATGTCGAATATCTTTTGATTTGATCGAATTTCTGTGAGAGTGGATATATACTACCGCGGAATAAAGAATAATTGTGCCTTGGACGGTGAGAAATTGCCTTTAGCTATAAGCAATAAAGAGTTGTTTTTTTTTAAATTAACATTTCAATATTGGCTTATCATTTGTGATATGAATTCAACATGTAGCCTATAAATGTATGTATCTGCCAAAATTGCATTTTACAGGACTAACCAAAGCACGCATGATATTATTATAGGAATGTTCATGTTTTTGCCTGCACTCGTTCAGCAAGGTTCGAGGCTGCAACTCATGATGGAAACCGTCTCTTTTCTTTTCCTTATCAATTTTGCTTAGCCGGTTTTCACAAGCGGAGGGAAGTGTCATCGACACTATTGCCTTTGTGAAGAGAGACAGAGGCACGAGACTACATTATGTAGTCCATTGTGTGACAGGTGAAGCGTGCACGGAGGCCAGTTCCTGACACTAACCGATTATTCAGTTATTGGATTGGGAGACCAGCGCAAGACCGATGGTCAGTCTGACGACCTGCACTCACCTGGGTGTGTACGTGCCCTCGGGGTGGTCCAGCCCCGTTAGGAGCCGGTTAACGGGCTGTTACAGGGGCTGTAGACGGCAGACAGCCTGGTGGTGAACAGGGCTGGTTTGTCCTAAAGGACGGCCTAGCTGCTCAGGAAGGGAGAAAAGTAGAAATGTGAAACGACAGCAGAAGGCTGAGCTTCCGGTCACGGCCTGCGGGGACGGCACAAGGAGAGGAGCGAGCTCTCTGTCTGCCTCTCTACTGAGCTACTCTACAAGTCTCTCAGATATATCCGCCATGCCACACACACACACACACACACACACACACACACACACACACACACGCACGCACGCACGCACGCACGCACATACACACACACACGCGCGCGCGCACGCACATACACACACACACACACACACACACACACACACACATAGAGAGGGGGGGGGGGGAGCAAGTCGGAGCACCAGGGCAGGACGGCGCTTTTTTAAGTGTTTTAAAGCCTCGAGCTTTCCTTGTTTAACCCGAATTATCACAATTACTCCGGGCAGCGCGCTGTAAGCCCACCCGCCCCTTCCTCCAGCAGCGGCCTCACCAACAGGAACGCGGTCACGCTAATCAATGTTTAACAGAAATAAACTGATCAGTTTCATGGTTTAAACTGTAACTGTAACTAAAAGGACTCTGATATTAATCTGCAGACTGTGTCAGTCTGCACTGACGCTACAGACTCATTCGTTTACCAACGCCGTTATTGACTCTCTGCTCTTTAATTAAGGAACTATTTCTCCCATCTGTTCCTGCAAGTCTGCGGCCTATTGCTACATATTGAACAAAAACATAACTATCTAATCTAATTCGTTAGGCCTATTACCGTTATCGAAATAAGCAGTCATATAACCATTAGGTCTAAACAAAATATGAGACAGAAACATTATGCAAGATGGGCCTGCTTTTTAGAAGTTCTCAAGGCCCGCGCGTCCGTGAGTAAATTAAGTAATTCGATTGTTTTGCCTCGAGGCTTGATGAAAACGCGCGATTGAAGGCCAGTTGTCGCACGTAAGGATTAAGCTTTCCCTGCGTGTCCACCGGGCAGTCCACCGTGTGCACGAGGCACCAGTTGCGCTGTAGACGGTGCTAATAGGGCTTAGCTCGCGGAACGGGAAGCGCAGCGCCAGATGCGCAGTGAGCTCAAGCTCGGAGTCGGACCCGCTCCATCTGCTCCCTCACAGGGCTGGGAGAGAACACTCACAGGGCTGAGCCATAACCCTCTCACACTCGTCCCAGAGGCAGCTTTCTTTTACACTCACTTTATGCATTGTGGAATAGTCCTAATATCATATAGCCGTATCTTATTAACTGCTTATCTTATTAACCAGTAATAGCCTAATTGCACATTCGTCAGATTTAGGCCTCGGTCTACGCAATGTTCAATTAACTGATCTCTTTCCACAAAGAGCATAACCAAATGATGATTTATATCCTGTTTTTTGTTCATGCTTTATCACTTCAGTCAGCAAGTTAAGGCCTATGTTAAAGTTAAAGGGTATATGCAAGTGAGAGTTGATTTAAACCTACAATTCAAATGTGATGTTTGACAGAACAGTTCAAAAAATGATTTTTTGTTTAGGGAAAAATGTTTAGGGAAAAAGTTACATTTTACAGATTTTTTCCCAGCCTAGGAATAGGTCTATAGGCTAAACGTGAACTATTATTGAGAGTTTATTGAGATTTTTCTTATGTTGTTGGTAGTTCATGCGTTCATTAATGGCAGAAGGTTTTACAAATATTTACGTGACAATTCACTAATAGCCTACATTAGATAATTAATGATATTGAAAGATAAATAATGAAACTCTTGAAATAAATGCTAAATAAAAGTAACACTTTTGTAAAGAGACGTAAGTGCTATAGCCTATGCTTTTAGCTTAGCCTTTATCATAGCCTACAAAAACTGTGGGCTATGAATACAAGTTCATCAACAGGCAGGTCAGGGGCTAAAATTCCACATGGGCGTCGTCATATCCTACCCCCTACCTCGGCATCACAAAAAATAGTTCGTACATTGAATAATAAGAGTGAATCTATAATTGCTTGTTGGGGATGGTTCGGTTGCATATTGCGGTGTATATAGGCTATGTCATGAAAAATGATTTTTTTCATTGTGATAGCCAACCAATAGTTTTCACATTAGGCCTTGAAGTGCCAGCTGTGCCAGGATAATAAAATGACTAGCCCTAACAGCCTAAAACACAGGAACACATGAAACAATAAGTCGAAGAAGTGTCTCAGATGGGGGCCTAAACTAATACAAAATTACTGATATTTGCGCTGTGTGTTGGCCTACACGTCTTGTGCGCATGTAGAGTTGTTTACGCGTCTGTCTAGTGGTGGCGAATTAGAAACAGTCTATGCCCCGCGCGCCGGCCGGTCAGACACCGGACTCATATGGCCACGAGCGTCCGTTATACCTTTCCGCTGGAGCTCGAGCCAAAATAACGACTGTTCATAAGGCGACATAACAAACGGGCCAGAAGATGTTTGTCCTCGATCAACAGCAAAGCAATTAAGAAATGCTGCCTGTCTGACCTACATACAGATCTGCTCAAGGAACTGCAGGTTTATATGCTAATATGGATCGCTAATTGTGGATTTACTGTGTCGGTTTGGAGAAAGGGGGGTGGGGGGGGGGTGGGGGGGGGGGGCGTCACTCATAGCAAATGCCTGGTTTATTTAAAGATTTGCACTAAATTAATTTCACTGAGTAGCGAGGTGTGGAGCAGGAAACAGGTGGTCGGTATTTAAATAAAGCCACTCGAACAGACAGTTACGCTTAAAATGACAGTTTTTTAAATTTCCTAAACAGAATGGAAATCCGTTGTCCTTCAGTCTTTTTAAGACACAGGGGTATATTATTGGGAACACAGGTGAGCGAAGGGATGTTCTCAACAACATTCTCGCTTTTTATAGGCTAAATTGTATGCTTTGCCTTTATTGTTTTGATGATAGCTAGTTATTTGAAATACTGTCAGATTGCATTAAATGGCCAATGAGTGAGAAGAGGACTCCTAACTGAACATTAACCCCCAACGTCATCACTCCACAATAGGCCTAAACCAAACCCTTAACCACACAGTCTAAAATATAACCTGCACACAATAGTCATATCCATGTTAAGTTTAGACTAATGGAAATATAGGCCTACATTATAGCCGTCATTAAACAGATATGAAGCCCTTATAAAACACTACCTGTCAAGCCCCCATCAGGCTCGCGCAAGCAGGTCATGGCCCGGTCAGACCGCAAGTCTGAGAGAAACTCTCGGGTGGAGTTTGGGTCAAAAGTCAGCAAGGTGAGCGCGGACCTCCCGCAACTAATGAGCTGCAGGACATAAGGGAAAACGGCCTCCACAAAGGCAAAACTTCAGAATAGGCTCCAAAATCATCAGCACACCGTCATGAAGCAACTGGTATCATTAACCGTTTGTGTAGTCAATTAACGATGTAATTGTTGTTCATTGTTGATTTGATTACTCCTCGAGTGAGCTGAGCTGAACTGAATTAAGGGGTGCATTCAGACCAGACACGTGCCAGCTGCGCTAAAAACAAAAGAGTTCCACTCCGCGTGCATGAAAAGGCCAATCTGCTCAAGTTCAGACGGCCAACGGACAGGCGCGAGGAATTGTTACAGCCCTTGACCAAGATAGGAATGGATTTTATAGGCTTAAATCATGCAGTGCATTTTCATTATGTTTATTAATGCAACATTGATTCGACCAAGCTGAATACCAGGCATCTATCTAGCCTGGCCTATTGACTAGATTTTCAGGAATATGAATATTGCCAGGGCTCATACTGCATAGCAAA
This sequence comes from Nansenia antarctica, assembly GCF_963989245.1. NCBI lineage: Eukaryota > Metazoa > Chordata > Actinopteri > Argentiniformes > Microstomatidae > Nansenia > Nansenia antarctica. Next base: position 55,900,468 of record NC_137688.1, on the reverse strand, counting down.
TACTACATATAATATAGTCAATGGGACTCGCTTGGTTGAATTACATAAAGAGCCTATAAGAAAAATACACTTAATACACTTAATACACTTAATACACTTAAAAACACTTGCAAAAACTTACAGTAAAGTAAAAACAGATGCTCAACACAATGTGGAAGACTCATTAATGTTAAACACAAACCAACAGACTTCGCCTATGAATCGATTTCTGAAATGTATTTACGCCTGAACAGGCTTTATATTCTTTGCTTAACCAGAGAGCCCATAGCCTAGGTATCTCCCTGATTTTTATGTTTGCCTATCTGTAAAACATTTAGACGGATTGATGTAATTATAGGGCCAAAGGGAAAAGTAGCGTGAGTCATTGTCATGGTCATATTTCAGGCTTATCAATTTATCCTGTAAATGATTGAATCTTTGTAAAAAATAAAAATAAAAACGACGCATGGAGCATAGCCTATAACTGATGCACTACAATTGATCTCGTGACTCTGAAATTAAACTTCAGCAACAGCTGTTCGGCCCACAATAAGTCAATGTTTCGTGAGTGTGTTATGCGCGTGGATCGATGCCTATTAACTTCCACTTTTCTAAGTGCTTCTGAAGTGTTCGTTATTAACACCGGTCACACGAAGAAGCGTCCTGTCCAGGGGGTGTAGCCAGCCTACTTCAAGTACACCAAGCTGCCTCACGCTACAAAAACAGGATATATAGTGTGTTCCATCGCACAAAGCCACTTACTTACAGGAAGGAATGGGGATTTATACGTTTGTCATTCACGGGTTGGAGCTAGGCGCGATGTAATAAGGTTGGGAACACCATTACCTCTCCATCTCTCCTCCTTTTCTCCCCTGAAGAAGAGGGGATTGTGGAGACCAGTTCAGGCAAAAGGTGTGTGTGGATGAAAATAATCTGAGACCTCATCTCTCTATGTGACTTTTTAGCTGACATTTGAAAGCAATGAAAGACACTTGCATTTGTCTTCATATGCCTATCATCATCATCAATGTACTGGGCCCATTTATTCGGGTAGAACACTTTCCCATTCTTCACAATACCTTCCTACATTAACGTTCAACATTGTTACACTCAGAATGGCCCCTAACGCCTACATTTAGCTCCTCTATCCTGACCCCCTATACCCTCAACTCTTAAATCCCTTAAATGCTTGGCATGACAACGACAGTAATAGAAGTTGACTAATACCATAAACAGTTTTGGGGTTACCAGGCTAACATCCTTCCAGTAATCCCCAACAATTTCATATCTATCAGAGAGTTGTGTGCCTTTGAAATGAAGACAACGTCTAATTGATACTATTAACATATTGGTAAATCACGATCCAGACCCCAGAAGCTTATGTTATGGTAAGGTATGGACTCCATAAGTTATGCATCTAAGGGACAGCAATATGACCTAGCTAAATAGTCAACTTGTTGGCCAGAAAGTTTACAGTATGCTAACGTTAGCAGGCTGATCTTGTCTAGGCTTTCAGTTCGGTTGTGCAGATGCACAATCCCATATTTAATCTGCTCACTGGGTGTGTTTTGTGTTTCAGTGTGTATAGGAGGTTAGTTGAGATTGGGTTGCAAAGTGTACACCTCAGGTATGGATAATTCCCTAGGTCTCTACCCTATCTTTAGCAGTCCTTGTCCTGGCCAGCAGAGTGTGCTGTGCTGAAAGAGCAGCCTGGGGGGAGATTACAGCACTATCAGAGGAGAGGGTAAACACACATGCCCTGATACACAAACACCTACTATCAGGCACACAGCACATCAAGCGAGCATGCACACAAGCAACCCAACGCAAGCTCAATGACTTTGATCGTGTAATTCCGGTGTAATCTCTGTAATCTCCTAAAGCAGGCTTGTGTGTGTATGCGTGTGTGTGTGTGTGTGTGTGTGTGTGTGTGTGTGTGTGTGTGTGTGTGCGTGCGTGCGTGCGTGCATGCGTGCGCCTGTCTGTCTGTGTGTGTGTGTGTGTGTGTGTGTGTGTGTGTGTGTGTTATGTGTGTTGGATTAACCAGATGAAACAGAGGCCAAGAACTCATTTAAAATAATGAATCAAGTCTTTTAGAATCAAGTGATCGTACCAGCTCTTTCCTTACAGACAGGCATAGGCAGACAGATGGACAGACAGACAGGCAGACAGACAGACATACCTTGGTCTGAGGCAGATACAGACCTTCCCCACAGTGTCCTCCAGTATCCTAATGTGTGTGATGATTGTGTTGGTGTATTTTGTACATGTTTTTGAGATGTATTGAAGTTTGTTTAACAGATGAACATGTTGCTAATTTCATTAATGTATTTCAGTCAGCACTGCAGTTTGATTAATGTATTTGATTCATTCTTGTCTACAGTCCTGGATGTGAGATTAATAAAGACTAAAACCATGAGATTTTTTGTCTGTGTGTGTGTTTCTGTTTACAATTGCAAATCCACCAATACTAGCGAGAACTCTGTTCTGTTTACACTAGTCAGCTATTGGCCTTTATCAGAGATAAAACATCACAGTGACAAGGAGTTAGGTGTGTATGTGCTTTTGTGTGAGTGTGCCTGTGTTGAGGTTAGTTCAATGTGACACGTGGTGTTCCTCCTGTATAATTATCAGGGAAGTCTCCTGATGTGGAACCTTTGCTGTTCTCACAATGAACCCATTTACTGTTGCAAACCATCAAACACACCGCAAACAAACACATACACACACACACGCACACGCACACGCACACACACACACACACACGCACACACACACACACACACACACACATACACACACAGACACACAGACAGACACACAAACCAGTTCAAA
>NC_137688.1:55892654-55895154 GCF_963989245.1 Nansenia antarctica | reverse complement strand
ACATGCAGCTCCTGAGGCGGGTATCAAACCAGGGACCTTCCGCTTGCTAGACGGCCTCTCTAACCTCTAGGCTACCGTCGCCCCCTCGACTGCAGCCATCTTCAGTTGTTTTTTGTTTTGAGGTCTTTTTGCCTCAAATCTTATCTTCTGGAAATTAACTTTCAAATATCTTTTTTGGCTGCACTTTTTGGCCCTGAAGAACTCCATAGTTGCTATGGCAATATGTTTTGGTTCATTGTCTTGGGTCATTACTGTATGATGAAGCGCTATCCATCCATCTAGTGGCAGCTATACATGCCCAAGCCATAACACCCCTCCCCCATGTTTCACTGATAAGGGGGTAGCCTATGCTTTAAATCTTGGGCAGAACTTTTTTCTCAAAACTTTCCTCTTGCAACTCTGGGACATGATAATATTCGTCTTTTCTGTCCACAAGACCATTTACCAGAACCTCTGCAGGCTTTTTAGGTACTTTTTTAGCAAACGGTGTCCTGACCTTACCTTTGGAGGATAACTAGTGATTTGCACCTTGCAGTGAAGCCTCTGTAGTTTGGCTGGTGACATATTCTTCATATATTTGTACTATTCCTGTAGCATTCCTCCTGGGGAGTGTTCCTGATATGTGGGGCAGTTGTTTTGGTTTTTTTCTAAATTATTGTGAGCATTCTATTTGCGATTGCTGAGCTCACCTGTGCATTTGTCACGACCAGAGGGCGGAACCCAGAAGCAGACAACGGAGAACAGGTAGTACAACAATAATAATGATTTATTGTAGGGTAGGGGTGTCAGGAGGAGCAGGCTGGAGGTAGATAGGTAGTCAGACAGGCAGGGGGTCAGGCAGGTAGGCAGGTAGTCAGACAGGCAGGGGGTCAGGCAGGCGGAGTGGTCGGCAGACAGGCAGGGGGTCAGGCAGGCGGAGTGGTCGGCAGACAGGCAGGGGTCAGGCAGGCGGAGTGGTCGGCAGACAGGCTGGGGGTCAGGCAGGCGGAGTGGTCGGCAGACAGGCTGGGGGTCAGGCAGGCGGAGTGGTCGGTAGACAGGCAGGGGTCAGGCAGGCGGAGTGGTCGGCAGACAGGCTGGGGGTCAGGCAGGCGGAGTGGTCGGTAGACAGGCTGGGGGTCAGGCAGGAGGGATTGTACAGGCAGGCAGGGATCAGGCAGGGAGCAGGGTAGTCAGGCAGGCAGGAGGTCGGCAGGCAGGGAATCCTTAACGGAGAACAGGGAGAATAGGGTTAGGCTAGGGTAACGGGTAAAGAACTAGAGTAGAGGGAACGAACACTGGAACCAACAATTAAATGGCTACGATCTGGCGTTGACTGGAAGCAGGAGCAGAGCTTAAGTAGGAGCCAGTCGCGGTCTTAATCGGCCACACCTGGCACCACTGATAGACGGCTGATGAGCCAGGGGCGGAGCTGTGACAGCATTATTATTATTTTTATTTTTTTAATGATGTTCCAAACTGTAGATTTTTGCAAACCTAAGGTTTTGGCTTTGATTCAGTTATTTTTCCAGAATTTTCAGTCTAATAATGACTTCCTTGATTTTGATTGACACCTCTTTGGTTTTCATGTTGGCAGGCACCAGTAGCAGACACTAAAGGCAAAGCCTAGAATCAATACTAGACATTGACAGCTCTCTTAGACCTGCACACATCATGTGAACCGAACACACCTGGCTAGCCAAATGTCCCATTACTTTTGGTGCCCTGAAATAGGGAGTACTACTATGCAATACTTAAGCAATAGCTCACGACAGGCCGTGGTATATGCTTATTATATCACAGCTAAGGGGCGTTGTTCGGCCCGACGCGAAGCGGAATCTACATGGTTACTTTGGGTAGGATTTTTATTTTTATTTATTTTTAAGTTGATAAAATGTCCTTGCGATTGAATTAAAAGTCTGTTATATTTGGAATGTTGACCGTGAAACAGGCGTATTAATTTCGAACTGTGATGAGGCTCTACTAATCGTAGCTGTGGTATACGCTCAATATACCACGGCTATGAACCAATCAGATTGCTTGATTTCACCCATCCGTTTTATAATATGTAATACTATGTTTGTGTTGAAACCAATGTACTCAAATACCATCAAATAAAAGCTGAGCATCTACTTTAACCTTGGAGTAATTGTTTTATTTCAAATCCAAACTTTTGGAGTATATAGCCAAAAGAAAAAATACATACATAACTTACGAAGGAAACTGTAGATTCACAAATGCTTTACTTATGCATGGCACTGTATATACACACACCGGACACTTTATTAGGAACTCTATACTAATACTGGGTAGGGCCTCCCTTTGCTCTCAAAACAGCTTAAATTCTTCGTGGCATTGATGTTGCCACGACAAGATGTTGGAAACATTCCTATGAGATTCTGGTCCATGATGACAAGATTGCATCACGCAATTCCTGCAGATTTTTCAGGTGCACTTTCAAGCTGTGAATCTTCTATTGAATTCAGACTGGGAAGGCCACTTAAGAACACTGAACTCATTG
>NC_137688.1:55865154-55877654 GCF_963989245.1 Nansenia antarctica | reverse complement strand
GATCGTCAGGGAAAGGAAGCAGTTAGCAAGATTGTTCAGATTTCAACTAGCATACAACTGTAGCTCTTCTCTTTGAAAGACAGAATAATACAGGGCTGCCAAGTTTCACCAAAAGTTTGGAGTGAAATTTCTTTGGCGGTGGAGCGACCCAAAACTGTGCACGTTTTGGCAGCGGCGGCCCCTCTCTCCCACCCAATTATTTCTGCTAGTTTCCTGCAATTTTACATGTTGTTCATAATAAACCAGCACAAGAAATGAAAATAATTAACATTTGATAAAACAAGACAAAAATTCTGACAATATATCATATTTATGAAATCTTAATAAACAAATACAGTAGCCTACAGACTCTAAAAGAAAATTGGGCCCCATCAACAGGACTCAGCCCCTTGGTCAGCAGCAGAAAGACCCTTGGTCATCATCTTATATACAGTGCATTGCTCATAGATGGCTATCATGTTATACAGGACATACCAGGGTTTTTCCTGGGTCAGAATGAGGGCTTGACGGTTGATATTGTGTGCGTGCAGTGCGCCCACATTTTTTTTGAGGGACCCCAAAACGTTGTATTAGTATTGTAAATTGTAATTATTATTATTATTATTATTATTATTATTATTATTATTAATTTACCTGGTTATGTTACAGTAGAGAAACAAAAAACAGTTACCAAAACATTTTACTAGCTAAGATTGGCAAAAGATTGGCGTGGCGCAACCGAAATTAGCATACAACTAGTTTGAAACTAGCTAGTAACAACTAGGGGTTTAGTAACTACTAAATGCCTGCATTTAGTAATGAACGCCAAATTGGTGCAACCCAGTCCTGTAAGCTACACTGCTTGCTACAATCTTATACACTGCTCGCGTGAACACAGGTTCTTCCATCAGCGCTCGCCTGCCGCTTTGGTTGCAGACTCAAGTTAACCCGTGTGCAGAAAGATGCCACGAAACTCATGTCCGGTAGCTTTCTTTCAAGGAATTTCAAAAATAAAAGGCCCGCAAAACAATTGTTATTTCTCGCCGTGAGAAATTTGAGGTGTGGCGTGTGAGAGTGTGAACTGGTTGATATGCGTGTGTCTCACGGCCAAAGCGTGAGACTTGGCAGCTCTGATCAAATCTCTTTTGAAGAGTAGCTAGCAAATGTTATAAAAAGATGATATTTGTGATTTGCAAGATCACCCATATGGGCGAGCTAGGTTAGCGTACCGCAACTCTAAACTGGCAATATGTCATGTTGCTAAAGTAATTGCAAATGTTCTCAATTCATGGTATTTGGACATCATCAGTGAAATGTATATAATGCATATTGATATTATATATATATTATATATATAAATATATAATATATATTGCATCTCTTATAAATTGTATTTTTGACATATTTGTCTCGTCACCCTTGCTTTACTAAAGAGCATCTCTCACATCTGTGTTGGTCTTGGTCCTCTTTTCCCCTCTTTCTCTCTCTCTTTCTCTCTCTCTCTCTCTCTCTCTCTCTCTCTCTCTCTCTCTCTCTCTCTCGTTTCCTTAGGTTTCCCCTGGAGCACTTTGGGAAGAAACCCAACGTCAGGAAAACCGCCTGGTTCCCGGGAGAGAGGGTGACATTTACAACCTGTGTGTGTGTGTGTGTGTGTGTGTGTGTGTGCATGTGTGCATGCTTGTGCGTGTGTGTGTATGTGTGGGTGAGTACTGTGGCTAGCCCTAAACCGTTAGGCTAGCGGCATTACTGAAATAACCACAGGACTCAGCCACTACCACAGGCAAAATGTGTGTGTGTGTGTGTGTGTGTATGTGTGTGACTATATTGGAGTACATTTTAGGGGTTAGCCCAAGCAGAACTCAAATCTGCAACCCTGCGTCTGTCAGACAAGCGTCAGCCAAACGTCAGCCAAGGTCACTGGTGATGTACGAAGGGCATTACACTATGTATTTGTGTGTGGTATTTGTTGTGTGTGTGTGTGTGTGTTTGCATTTGTAATATTGTACGTGTGTACACTGCAAAATAAAATATTTTAAATGATAGGAATGAATGATATCGTCGTAGGTAAAAGAATGTCGAACATACTTTCCTCTCTCCCTCTCTCTCTCTCTCTCTCCCTCTCTCTCTCCCTCTCTCTCTCCCTCTCTCTTTCTCTCTCCCTCTCACCCTCTCTCTCTCTCACTTTCTCTCTCTCTCTCTCTCCCTCTCTCCCTCTCTCTCTCTCTCTCTCTCTCTGGTTGCTACAGGGTTGATTGGAGGTTTTGTCACGGCTGCTTTGACAGGCTGGGCAGAGCTCAGGTCCCAACGGTTTGGCAATTATCCTCTAACCCAGCAGCCTGCTACAAACACACACACACACACACACACACACACACACACACACTGCATGTCAATGCGTCAAAGACAGGAGACAGGCTGTCTGTGTATCAGTCCCTGTCTGTCTCTCTCTCTCTCTCTCTCTCCCCCCCTCTCTCATTAGTTGGGTCCGTGTATAGGGGAGATAGGTATGAGACTCTGGAGACTCTTAACATTCCTCTGAAATATACCGTCCATAAGCCTTTCAGAGCCACAGCTACACACACACACACACACACACACACACACACACAAGTATGAATGCACCTATAGATACACACACATATACGTTGTAATCCTCTGAAATTCAGAGTTCTCGTGTAGTTTGTAGTCAGAAGCTCTATGTCCATGCACACACACACACACACACACACACACACACACACACACACACACACGCCACACACATACCAGTTTAGAATACAAGTCATGCAGACCAGGAGTTACTTTAAGACCAGTCATTTACAGCTCATAGCAGGGACGTTATGAAGCTTCTCAAACCAACAGTCTGACAGGAGCTTCAGTAGGGCAAGGCTCTGCCAACGACTTTGAAGCAACGCAAAGAGTATCAAGGAATAGCGTGGAATTTATTGAATTTAAATTAAGCAATATCACACAAGAGGGAGTGCTGTTATACTGAATATCAGATTCGGTCGTAGCTACGAAGCCGCAGGCCGAGTACCGAAGACAATCTCAGCCGTGCTGATATTCAGTATAACAGCACAACCTCGAGTGTGATATTGCTTTTATACAACAGTTCTACAGCGCCCTTTATTAGTTAACAGTAATAAGCAACAACAGATTATGATTTGGTTGTTTATTTCATAATTTATCACAAAGGACATGAGTTCCAGAACGGAGTGTTAACATATGACCAGGAAGCTGTAAGGCAAACATAGAGCCTTCACCCAGAACAAGAGGACAAAAGGGTGACCTGCTCTGCCAGTGATGAAGCCACGGGGTAACGGGGGGAGGCATGTGTGTGTGGACAGAGCCTGGAACTGTCGGGGGAGACGGATGAGAGAGATTTAGAACCCAGCGGTGGTCTCACCTCTTCATGACTGGTATAAACACCCTCGACAAAAACATCCTTCCCATCCCACTTCTCTTATCTGACACCAATACGTACATCTACAAGAAAGGCCAGATGGATGGATGGGGATGGATCCCCTCCACCCGTGTTTTTGGACTTAATTTGTGCGGAGTACAACTTTTTTTTTTCCGCAACTGAACTTCAACTGGACTGTTGCCTAGTAACCTGAACACAAACATCCGCAGGCTAGCTATCGTGTACATTTATCTGTATGTTTCCATTTATTGTGCAACCAGTGAAATATGACTCGGTTGACAGTCACTTTGGTGGCATGTGTGAATGCGATTCAGACGAGTTGACATCAGATAGTACATTGCTCATAACGACCGTTAATGTAGTCTAATTAACGGCCATTTAATAGAACACCTGTGTGGTGGAGTGATACATATAGTTAAAAGTCTCAGTGCTGTTATACTGTATATCGGCACTCATGGAATGCCTCGTGTCCGATCAAATTACTTGGTCGGAACTAACTGTTAATGTTGAATATATTGTGGACCATTGAACGCTATTCTGTAACTGCTTGTACGCCAGACCACGTTCCTTGTCCCAAGGTATGTCTTCCCGAAGATGTGAATTGTTTTATAATTATTTGGAATATCAATGTTTGATACGGAAAGATTTCCTGCTCAGCTTTTTATAAAATAAACATCTTCCAAATACAATAACTACCAAGTGAGCTACAATATTTTGCATTCTTATCAATCTATTTAATGCTATTCTGGAGGAAGGAACTTGAACCTATTCTCCTCTAAAATGTAATATATGTAAAATATCTCAAATATAAGCCTTTTCCACACTTGCAAGAAGTTGCCTCATTTTCCTCATCTTCCCCACATGACAAAAAAGGTGGCATACCCCATCACACAAGTATGTCCTCCATCACATGTAGTAAATGAATTATTCACCAGACTATCAAACCACACTCACTCACTCTACTCTATTTCAAATAATTATCCACTTTTTGAAAAAGACAGACTTGCTGCCATATGGTAACACAAAGAACTAAGTTTACCTTCTGGCATAAAACAGCAACACATATTACAGTAACAAAGGTTTGTCTGTCTGTGTGGAGGCAAAATCTGTTGAGTGGTGTAATTCTCTATATCTTGTGTGTGTGTGTGTGTGTGTGTGTGTGTGTGTGTGTGTGTGTGTGTGTGTGTGTGTGTGTGTGTGAGTGTGTGTGTGTGTGTGTGTGTGTGTGTGTGTGTGCGTGTGTATGTGTGTATTTGTGAGTGAAGGCGGACCTTGCCTGGAGCTAAAGTCATTGAACAGTTAAGGAGTTCCTGCTTTACTCCAGGCTATGGCCGCAACGCAACCATCTGACCACGCGTGAAATTACAGCCTTTCATGGACGCAAACCACACATCCAGTAAACACACTCATACATTCACCTCCCCTTGCCTCACACACACACACACACACACACACACACACACACACACACATGCACACACACACACACACACACACACACACACACACACACACATACACACACATACACACACATCACACACACATCAAAGAAGATGAATGGGGTTAAAAACAAAATGGTCATTCAGGAAGCATGTCGACTCTGTTCTACACAGAAAGGCTCCAAGGCTCAGAAGTGAATAGGCGTGTTACTCTACGACTCACAGAGAAGTGTGTACAGTGTGTGTGTGTGTGTGTGTTACTCTACGACTCAGCACAAGGAAGTGTGTACAGCGTGTGAGTGTATGATCCCAGACGTGCTGTCACAGCGTAATCACAGCGCTTCACATACACAAAACGGCCTCCAGGACTCGTCTGAGGCACTGCTCTGAGCTCTTATACTCGGAGAATGTGTGTGTGTGTGTGTGTGTGTGTGTGTGTGTGTGTGTGTGTGTGTGTGTGTGTCTGTGTGCCTGTGCGTGCTGTTGCCTCTGAATTACCCTAGCCACTCAATTAATGTTGCTATCTATCAGTGGCGGCTGGCCGATAGAGGGCGCTGGGGCGCCGCCCCCACCTTCACTTCCTGGTTGCGATTTGTAAAAGTTTTTTTTTTAAATAAACATTGTTTATTCACAAAATGCGGCTGATATTCTGTCGGCGCCTATCAGCATTCATTAAAAATCCTCCAATACAATAAACATTTTTATCTGTGTGTGTGTGTGTGTAAAACTCACTGTTAAAATACATAGGGAGAGAACGCGGGGCGCCGTGTCAATGCAAGTCTATGCCAGGACGAATACTTTTGGCTTAAGCTTCGTGCACACCAGGTCATTGCGTTGCACCGGAAGTCATTCATCTCAATGGGGCAGTTGCGTTGATCCGTTGCGTTGCTCTGCATTGCGTTTCTTGTCCGTCAGGGTGCGGTAATCAGTCAAAATATTTCAGCTTTTGCGTTGCGTTGGGTCCGTCAAAACAACCGGAAGTAGTTTCTTGACCAGAGGTTTCGCCTTTAGATGTAAAATCCGCCATTGGCGAAAATCTTTAATTTGGCTCTACAAGTGTTAATATGTCATTTTATGAAGTTTTTATATGTTTTCAGGCGAGAAAGTAACCATATATATTCACAAAATGTATCCGGTTTATCAAAATAACCAGTTTATATATCTAATCTGACGTTTCTTCCCCCACTTCTGTGGGAAACTTCGCTAGCCTAGCTAAAGGCTATCATGTATCCTGGGCTTATAAGAGATGATGTTACCCACGTAGGAGCTCATTTTCTATCTAGTCTCCAGACTGGGTACTGAATAACCAGTCACTATTCACCTTATACAACTACTACTACTACTACTACTACAAGTGTAGTCTACTGGATGCAATCCTACTTAGAGGGGAGGGAACAGGTGGTTAGTGTGAACGGAACACTGTCCCCCCCCCTCCCAGTGACCTGCGGCGTTCCACAAGGAAGCATTTTGGGACCTTTACTGTTCCTAATATATGTGAATGACATGTCATCAGCATGTGATTGCAATTTATTCCTGTTCGCGGATGACTCGGCTCTGCTGGTCTCTGACAGGGACATATTGCAGGTGGAAAAAGCGCTAAGCACTGAACTGAGTAGAATCTGCATCTGGCTAGCTGACAATAAACTATCAATACACCTAGGTAAAACTGAAACCATCCTATACGGATCCCCATCTAAACTCAGAAAGGCTGAAAATTTTAAAATAAAAGTGGGTAACATTAATATCACAAGAAAAGAGGATATTACATACCTGGGCTCCATCTTAGAGGCAAATCTTTCCGGAGATAAAATGGCAGCAAAAGTAATCAAAAAAGTTAACCATAGAACTAGATTCTTGTACAGGATATCCTCACTTGTCAGTAAAAACACACTGAGGACCCTATCAGGAGCTCTCATTCAATGTCACTTCGACTATGCCGTAACATCATGGTACTATAGAACCACAAAGGCCCATAAAACAAGACTCCAGACAGCCCAAAATAAACTGGTTAGGCTTCTGCTAGGTCTCAACCCTAGGACACATCTAACCGCTGCTCATTTTTTGAGCCTTGATTGGCTACGAGTAGTTGACAGAGTGCAGCAGCTTGCACTGGGCCTGGTCTTCAAGATACGCTACACCACAAAGACACCCAAGTACCTGTCAACATACTTCCAAAAAGTGAACAACGTCCACACATACAACACCAGAGGAAGCTCCACGAACCACGTTCAACCGCGTTGCACCACAAACAAGGGGTTAAACTCGTTTGCAAACTATGCAGTAAAAATGTGGAACGCCCTTCCTATAATCTTAAAGGAGTGCAAAACACTGCCCACCTTCAAAACCACTCTCAAAAAACATTTACAGGAGGCTGCAATCCGTAACTGGACCCTCTAAATCAAAAATCAGATTAAAAGACCCGAACTACCCACTGTACATACTTTGTGTTTTGTCCCCCGCCCCCACCTGTGGTGTATGTCCCCACCTGTCCTACCCGCTGTACATACCTTATGTTTTGTTGTATTGTTCTTCCCATGATGGATGTGTGTTTATCTTGTAGATAGTAATAGTTATTTGTCTGTATTATCTTGTAGATAGTACTAGCTTTTTTGTCTGTCTTACATGTAACGATGAATTGAGAATCAAGGACCCCAATTGAAATAAGCCAGTGGCTTTCTTGGGTTTTTATCCTGTTAGTTGACCTTGTATGTAATATGTACTTTCATGTACCTACTTCTGCAAATCTTCTAATAAAGTTTTCAATCAATCAATCAATCAATACTACTGTTCATGTTAAATCCGTGTGGAGCTAATGCTATCATAGCGTCTCCACAGGCTAGCAAAGATGGCGCCGTTAGCATCACAGACACTATGATAACATCCTCCGTAGTATCTAGTCTCCGTAGTATCTAGTTTTACAACAAGGAAGGGATACAACTAATAAACATGTTAACTCACTATTCACCTTACATATGTATCAACATGTAGCTGTATCAGCATGTAGCTGTATCAAACTTTTGGTTGGCCAGAGACGGCAAGAATCAATTGCTCCTCCATTGTTAACACTTTTAGTTCAAACTTCCCCCGCTGTGCACACATGTTGCGTCTGCATCGCATGCGACATGCGTCAAGCCCATCCCACCAGGTTGCGTCAGAACGGTGGGTCACGGTTCGCGGTGTGCACGAAGCTTTACACGTGAGCTGTAGCAGCGCTCCAATTGGCTGTCTCTATTTCTTGGCCAGGACGCACATTTGTGCGCCCTGGCCAAGAAATCTCCGGTTGTATTGCAGACAATGCATTATGCTGAGGACTCCCGACTTCCGGTTTTCCGGACTTCGGGCTTCCGGAGTATTTTAAATGAAGATTCGTAATGTCTGTCTCTGATGTTCATGGTCAATTAAATCAGCCTATTTTGTGCAACTAATAATGTTCCCGCTAATGGGTTAACCAAGCAGCCTTGCACCTAACGTGCAAGCACCTATCTTCGAATTATTCATAGCAATATGCGCGGGGCAAGGCGGAGGTACGGGTAAACACGGCTCATGTTCTGTCATCAAAGGTAAGAGTTGGTTTTCTTTAACTCAGCTGATGCATTGTTGTGTTTCTGACATGGTCTGGTTGTGTTTCTGACATGGTCTGGTTGTGATACATCATTGAATGTGTTGACCTGCTGTGATGTGTTGACCACCATCACTCTCCATCATCATCCATCATGTGTCTAATGTCTATGAAATAGATAGTTACTGTACTACTGACTGCAGCATTCATCTCTGCTCATTGATGTAGCCATGTCACACAGACACATAGTACACATATTCATCTGCTACCTTTATTAACCTGAGTGTAGCTGTGAGGCCTGTACTAGCCTTGTTGACTAGACTTCCTCCTTGTCTGACACTGGGTATTGGACCGTACCGACGTCCATAGACCGGTCACTCTTCCACCTCAGTGTCTGTAGTTGACAGGGTAACTTCTCCATGGCCCACACGGTCATTTTAAGGGTGAAAGTTGAAATTATACAGTGGTTGTAATGCCAGTGCGTGTTTTATGCGCGTGCACGCGAAAAAAATTCGCGCGGGCTGCGCGCGCAAAAGAGTACCCCCCCGCCACACTGCTGTGCCCCACCCAAATTTTTTTGCACCAGCCGCCACTGCTATCTATCCGTTTGCTATAACCACTGCAGTGTTTCCTCTACATGCATTTCATCGTGGCGGTCCGCCACGATGGAATTTCCTCCGCCACCATGCAGATTTCTCAACCAAAAAAAAAAAAAAAAGATTTAGGCCGCTTTTCAGACCTTCACAGCGCTAGACACACCCACAAGCGCGAAGCGACGCGCTTGCAAAACTGTTTTGTGATTCCTCATTTAAATTACGTTGTACCTGTTACAATGACAATAAAGATCATTCATCTTCATCAAGATGAGAGATGGAGCGATCCGCTCACACAGCTGTCCCGCATCCGCTAATCAGCGCAGCACCGAACCGCCGGGCTCGTTGAGCGGATGCGAGGCAGCTGTGCCCGGGACCGGCCACTTCACATAAAGGAAGGAAGGAAGGAAGGAAAGAAAGAAAGCCGTGCACAAACGAGAGCTAAGTCAGACCGGGACGCTGCCAGTATGTGTGAGAGCCGGACTGCCGGCGTGAACATTTGAACCGTGTCATTTTATTTAATGGACCATTTCGTTGTCTGGTACCTGTACTGTAGCAATGACAAATAAAGTCCATTCCATTCCATTCCAGAGAGGGACGGACGGACGGACTACCCTTGTTTTTAATTTACAGGAAAACATTTTATTTTCGAGTTTTGGCTGAAATGACGTCGTTGTTTTGAGCGCGCGTGCGCGTTTCATGCGCGTGCACGCGAAAAAAATCGCGCGCGCGCGAAGCGCGTGCGCGGTCAGCACTACCCGCCACCATGGTAAAAATTCCTGGAGGAAACACTGCACTGTATAGCCAATAAGCATCGCCGCTGATTTAGTATAGGTTATCAATTAACTTATGTGTTAATAAAGGTTAAACACTCAATAAGCTAAGTCAGTCAATTACCTTAAACAGCTTATTATCCCAGCACCTGAAGTTGCTCAGCTTATTGGCATATCATACTGATACCTGACTCTCACACGTTCTCCTCTCCAAATCTCTCTCTTTCTCACAAACACACACACACACACACACACAAACTTGCGCACGCACACACACACACACACACACACAAACTCGCGCACGCACACACACACACACACACACACACACACACACACACACACACACACACACACACACACACACACACAGCCCTGGGTGGGGGTGTAGTAGGGTAATATGGGCTCAGGTCTTTCACTTGGCAGTGTGTCACCCCACATTATCCAGCTACACTGTGGTTTCAGATCATAGCAGGCGTCATTTAGACACAGACACAGACACAGACTCACACATACGCACGCACACACACACACACACACACACACACACACACACACACACACACACCCATCAGAGCGCTCGTCAGTTAGATTTGGCTATTTTGAAGCTGAGCAGAAGTGTGGTAATGTCACAGCCCAGGGCGACAGACTACCAGCAATACCACACACACACACACACACACACACACACACACACACACACACACATGCAGACACACAGCCTGTCACACCATATCTACCTCTAAACCCTCCTCAGACCCCTCCCTCATCCTTTCTACGCCTCACCCATTCTCTCTCACTCTCTCTCTCTCTCTATCACACACACACACACACACACACACTCTCTCTCTCTCTCTCTCTCTCTCTCTCTCTCTCTCTCTCTCTCTCTCTCTCTCTCTCTCTCTCTTTCTTTCTCTCCTCCCCTGACCTGCCTATACCCTCTCCCCTGTCCTATTCTTAACATACTGTTAATACTACTGCCAATTACTGTTCTCCCTCTCTCTGTCTACAGTAATTGGCTATGCTATTATTGTGACCTGTACATGATTTGTGATGTTGATGTCACATTGTGAACAGCAGAGTTCTGATTCTTCAATACATTATTGAAAACTATCTTTCAAAATCCTGCGACTGGTTGAGAAACGAGTGCAGGGACAGACTGTGACCCAGCCACTGTGACCTCTTGGCATATTCCAAAGATTAGAGAGAAGAAGAGAAGAGGAGATAGAAGAGAAGAGAAGAGAACAGAGGAGAGACGTGGAGAGGAGAGGAGTGGAGGGGAGAGGAGGAGAGAAGAGAAGAGAAAAGAAGAAAAAAAGAAAAGAGAAGGCAGTGAGAGAGAGAGAGACAGAGAGAGAGAGAGATCAAACCCGGGCCACCCCAGGGCAAATTTAGGTCCATTGCATCAGATGTCGGCAGTCAGTCATCCCCACCAGATAGTGTGGATGTGATTGTGGGATGACGGGCGTCTGGTTATAACTGGTTTATAACTAGTTTATAACTGGTCATTACTGAAGGTTCAGAAACGCCTTCCAAAAACAGTATGAAGGAATGATTCCACCACACAGACTGGAGTGTTTGTGAGTGTGTGTGTGTGTGTGTGTGTGTGTGTGTGTGTGTGTGTGAGAGTGTGAGTGTGTGTGTGTGTGTGTGTGTGTGTGTGTATGTGTGTGTGTGTGTGTGTGTGAGTGTGTGTGGGGGTTAGGGGAGGCGGGATGAGAGGGAGAGAGCATGGCCTCAGGTTATAACTGCGGCCAGCGGCTGGTAGAGCCTAGTGCTACAGCATGATCCCCTCTGCCTTTAATTAACCACATTAACATACACACACACACACACACACGCACACACACACACACACACACACATACACATACACATACACAAGCATGCACACACACACAGACACACAGACACACACACACACACACCAGGGTTTCCGTTAGAAAAATTTGCCGTCGGACATCGTGTCCGGGAAGAATTCGATTTACCGGACAAACGTGATATATTCCGGTCATCATATTAAAATATACTAAAAATTTTTTTTTTCAAAATCATATTTCTTTTTTTCCAAATCTAATATAGCTGTTTGTCGCGGTGATTACTGTTGTGTAGCGGCCTATATATGCCATTTAATGTCTATTTCTCATCCGATACGATTAGATGCGAGCTATATAATATATAATAATATAACATGATTTGACGCATGCGCGCTATGCCATGCGTCAAATCCAGCGCTGAACGGGCGCCTCACTGGGAACTGAACAGACAGCATCGATCAATGAACGGACTCCACATTACGTTAACTGAAGTTTGTTAAATTGTTTGGGATTAATGTGAGTTTTCTATTTTCTCTTTCCAGTTTTACCCTTTTTTTAAAATCAATAAAACAACGTCATTTCTATAACCAGGTCTCGCTGGTTGGGAAGGCATTTCGTTTAGCTCGGGAGTATGACAATGGGGAGAACATAACTGTTTATTGAGAAACAATTGATAGGCAGTCTGGGATACGTATATAAAGAAATACCACAATGTCTAGATGTATAACATTTTATTGAACAGTAACAGTGCAAGCATGTAGGCTTCTGGCGTGACACGGCTAGCCTAATTTCCGTTCATATGCCTTTTATCAGATAAAATAAAATAGAATAAAACTCTTTGAAAATAAATAGGCTTTAAATTAACTTGCAATGCGTATAGGCTAATTTCCGTTCGATGTTACAGCCTAGGCTA
>NC_137688.1:55855154-55860154 GCF_963989245.1 Nansenia antarctica | reverse complement strand
TCAACCAGTCCCTGTCCCAGGCCACCATCCCACCCTGCCTGAAAACCTCAACTATCATCCCAGTCCCGAAGAAAAGCACGGTGAGCTGCCTAAACGACTACCGCCCGGTGGCACTCACACCAATCATCATGAAGTGCTTCGAGAAACTAGTCCGGGCCCACATAGTCACACGCCTCCCGCCCAACCTGGATCCATACCAGTTCGCCTACAGAGCCCACAGGTCCACAGAGGACGCCATCGCGACGACTCTCCACTCCACTCTCTCCACTCCACTCCACCACTCTCGCTACGCGAGACTGCTCTTTGTGGACTTCAGCTCTGCCTTCAACACCATCCTTCCAGACAGGCTAGTGACCAAACTACTAGACCTGGGACTATCACACTCTATATGTGCATGGATCAAGGACTTCCTGTCTGACCGCCCCCAGAGGGTGCGGGTGGGCTCCCACACCTCCACAGCCCTCAGACTCAGCAATGGGTCCCCCCAGGGCTGCGTGCTAAGCCCCATCCTCTACAACCTCTACACCTACGACTTCACCCCCGTCCACCCCAGCAACTCCATCGTAAAGTTTGCAGACGACACCACCGTGGTGGGCTGCATCTCGGGGGTGGGACGAGGCGGCGTACAGGGATGAGGTAGAGCAGCTGAGCAAGCTGTGCAAGGTTAACAACCTGCTGCTGAACCAGTCAAACACCCAGGAAATCATCGTGGACTTCAGGAGGAACAAATCTGAGGTCCAGCCCCTGCTCGTCGATGGAGGGAGCGTGGAGAGAGTCTCAACCCTCCGATTCCTGGGGGTGCACATACAGGATGACCTGTCCTGGAAGATCAACACAGCAGCCATCATCAAGAAGGCACAACAGCGGCTCTTCTTCCTGAGAGTCCTCAGGAAAGACCACATCGGACAGGAGATGCTGGTGACCTTCTACCGCTGCGCAGTGGAGAGCATCCTCACCTACTGCATCTGCATCTGGTTCTCCAGCTGCACAGCCGCAGAGAGGAATGCGCTACAGAGAGTCGTGAGATCGGCCCAGAAGATCACCGGCGCCCCCCTCCCCTCTCTGGAAGAGCTGTACAACACACGCTGCCTCAGGAAGGCCTCCAAGATCTCCAGAGACCCATCCCACCCTGGGTACGAACACTTTGCTCGGCTGCCCTCGAACAGGCGGTTCAGGACCATGTTCGCAAGGACAAACAGACTGAAGCTCAGCTTCTACCCCAGGGCCATTCAGGCCCTGAACACAGCAAAGACCTAGGTTCTAGGCCCTGGACAATCTAGACAAATTGATGGCAGCTACTAGATTGAAATCAAGTGTAATACTGAAACACAACTGTGTACATTTCAAACCTGCAAACTGCGACACTTTAAATGAATGTGCAATAACACTATGTGCAATATGACAACCCTAGGGTACATAAGGTTCAGAGAATAGGAAATGTTAGAATAGGTATAGCATAGCATAGAGTACAGCACAGTGTTTTATTTGTATAGTATAGTATAGTGGATAGTGTACATAGCCTTTATTTATGTAAACCAGCTCTTTTCCCTTCTTGTTTTTAGTTTTTTTTTTCTTCCTAGCACCAGGGGAGCCCCGCCTCCCAAATTTCGTTGTTTGGTACCTGTACTAGGTAGTGGTGGTCTAGTGGATAGTGAGTTGGACTTATGATCGGAAGGTTGTGAGTTCAAATCCCGTTGTGAGTTCAAATCCCGCCTGAAACCACACCACTACTAGTGTGCCCTTGAGTAAGGCACTTAGCCCTCAGTTACTCCAGGGGGAATGTCCCTGTAATTCGTAATTGTAAGTCGCTTTGGATTAAAAGCGTCTGCTAAATGGCAAAATTTTATTATTATTAATTATTTAATTAATTACTATATCAATGACAATAAAGACCATTCATTCATCCCCCGCCCAATCAAAAGTTAAGAATTTTATTTTTTATTAATTGTTGATATTCCAGGGGCGTGTTTGAATGTTTAATCTCATATTTGTATTTACTGTAGGTCCATATACTACAGTGGGGTGCAAAAATGTGGGCACCACTGGTTTAAATATCTGTTACAATTAATCTCCAAGTGATTGAAAGCAAACCTGAACACTAAATGCTACAAAGTTAAACATGACCTTTCTGCAAATGTTTACATTTTCATTAATTTTTCAGCGTTTTTAAATGATAAAAAAAGAAAAGGGCCCTGTGCAAAAGTTTGGGAACCCTTTTGGATCACCAAGGTGATTTACTCGTTAGGGCTTCAATGAGTCAAGTGAATATAATTCCTGGGTTGAACTACAGTATACAGTATATTCTGAAGTAACTCCATGCCTTCTAACGTATCCGACTGCGATGGCTGTTGTGTCTGGTGTTAAAAACCATGGGTTCCTCTAAACAGTTGTCCAATGATGTCAGAATCAAGATAGTTCACTTCCACCATCAAGGAGAAGGCTACAAAAAAACTCTCGCAACATTTCAAACTACCCATTTCCACTGTCAGAAACATCACCAGAAAATGGAAAATAAATAAATAATAAATAAAATCTGGAAGACCAAGAAAAATGTCTGTTAGAATGGCCTGAGATCTGGTGAGAAATGCTCAGAAGAACCCACACATCACTGAAAAAGACTGCAAAAAAGAGTAGCAGACACTGGTTTAGTTGTTCATAGAACAACAATACAGCGTACCTTAAACAATAAAGGCTTACATGGTAGAGTTGCCAGAAAGAAGCCTTTCCTACGACCTCAACACAAAATTAAGCGTCTGAAGTATGCAAAAGAAAACCTTGAGAAACCTGAAGCCTATTGGAACAATGTGCTTTGGATTGACAAAACCAAAATTGAACTTTTTGGCCACAACCAAAGAAGGTATGTTTGGAGAAAAAAGGGTGAAACATTTGTAGAGAAGAACACCTTGCCAACTGTTAAGCATGGAGGTGGATCCATTATGCTTTGGGGTTGTGTAGCAGCTGGGGGCACAGGCAATATTGTGCGGGTGGAAGGAAGAATGGATTCCACCAAATATCAAGACATTCTAGAGGCTAATGTTCGAAGGTCAATCCAAAAATTTAAGTTGAAGAGAGGTTAGGTATTCCAGCAAGACTATGACCTGAAGCATACCTCCAAATCAACCATGAAGTACCTCCAGGAAAGACGGGTGAAGGTTTTGGAATGGCCATCACAGTCCCCAGACTTGAATATTATTGAAAATCTTTGGAGAGATCTCAAACATACCGTGCATGCAAGAAGGCCGAAGAATATTTCTGAGCTAGAGGTGTTCTGCCAGGAAGAATAGGGATAAATTCCAAGAATTTAAAGACTCTTAGCTGGCTACAGGAAGCGTTTGCAAGCTGTTATAGTTGCCCCAGGAGGAGTTACAAAGTACTAGCTGTCAGGGTTCCCAAACTTTTGCACAAGGCCTTTTTCCTTGTTTTATTATTTTGAAACTGTAAAAAGTAAAAAAAGTAAAATGTAACTTGCTTTAAAATGTGATGAAATGTGTAATGTTTAACTTTGTACCATTTAGAGGTTAGGTTTGCTTCTTTTCACTTAGATATTAATTGTAAAAGGCATTTTGACTAGGGGTGCCCAAATGTTTGCACCCCACTGTATGTATCTATTTAGCGCTTAAGCAATGTAAAACCACTGTCTCACCATACACGTTGGTCATGTCATGAATTGCGGTCCTGACGACAAGTCGGACCAGACGACCAGTCCAACCAGATGACCAGCCAGATCAGATGACCAGTCAGACCAGACGACCAGTCAGTTCATAAACTAGTCATCACTGTTCCCCAGGCCTGGACAGAGCTAGCTAACTCAACTTGTAGCAAAGACTGAGAAAACCATACCAACCAAACACTAAATAACTCATATCCATTGGTCCTATGAGTGTCTACAGACGTCAAGCACACTTTTACATTCAGACTCTACTGACTAACTTCTAGTTTCGACCGGATAGGGGTTATATATTGTTATAAGACAGACTGATGGTAAGAAACACACTCAGATATACTGTACACTAAGCAAAAGAGAGAGAGGGAGGAGTGAGTGTGTGTGTGTGTGTGTGTGTGTGTGTGTGTGTGTGTGTGTGTGTGTGTGTGTGTGTGTGAGTGATGAGGATAGAGGCATTGGGCTGATTTTGTTCCTCCTCGAGGGGAATAATTATCTTTTGCATATTCATATATGCAAACACAACATGAATAATTTCCCTCTCCACCTTCCTCTCCCTCCAAAGGTTAGCCCATTAATTACAGCCCAACAATTAGCAGAAAATAGTAATTTTTTTCTGTTTTTATGGTGCCGCTGTTTATGCATAAGTTACTGCGAGGTCAGTTCCCAGGACTGACTGACTGAGTGTGTGTGTGTGTGTGTGTGTGTGTGTGTGTGTGCGCGCGCGCGAGCGTATCCATGCGTGTGTGTGTGTGTTTGTACAATAGACCCCTACAATAGACCCCTTTTCATACAACATACATACATACATACATACATTAAATCCTCAAATATAGGAACACAGACATAAAGAAATCACTTCCCAAAACAAACACACCACCATAAGCACACACAGCCACACACACATTCCTCACTCAAATACATACACACATACACACTCAGCCTGGCCTCAGAGTTGGTTCGTAGCCGAAGGGCCTATGGTCTTTGAACTGCCTCTCAGACTCCAGTCTGCCTAAATTCACTCTGAGAGCTCCAACTCCCAACATGTCCAAACTACTACTGCTCAAACAAACACACACACACACACACTCACACACACACACAACCACAAACACACTTACACACAAAGGCACACATGCACGCACACGCACACACACACACACGCACGCACGCACGCACGCACGCACGCACGCACGCACGCACGCACGCACGCACGCACGCACGCACACACACACACACACACACACACACACACACACACACACACACACACACACACACACACACATGGACCATGTCCAAAAGCTCTAAAATGACTTCCTGAAGTGATTTAACCTTC
>NC_137688.1:55826913-55851913 GCF_963989245.1 Nansenia antarctica | reverse complement strand
TAGAAGTCTCAACTAGACACTGCTATTCTGCCTCACTTGGTCTGTGAAGTTGGTCCCAGTCAGGGAAATATGCACACACCACAAATACACCACAACACACAGTATCAGTTTCCTGTGCAGTATATATGAAGTAATGTGTCCATAAAGAGTACTTATCCTGTTTATCTGTACCCATTCCCTACACACACACACACACACACACACACACACACACACACACACACACACAGGCGGGGGTGTGAGCAGGTGGAGGAAGCGTGAGTCAAGCGCTGCTTTCAGCAGGTGCCGCCCGTGCGTGCCATGTAGGACGAGATGAAAGGTCCACTCCCCATCTTCTCTCTCCCTATCTAACCCCCCCCCCCCCCTTACCCTCTATCCCCCCACCCCCAACCCATCTCTATCTCTTTCTCTCTTTCTGTGATTGAACATAGTGAGGTAGATTTGTAGTGACAGCAGCGGGTGCATTCTCCAGTCAAACCCCATAAAAGGCTCCTTGTGATCAAAGATGTGCTGAGGCGGGGAGAGGCAGGGAGGCGGCGGTGTGTTGGTGTGTGTATGCGTGTCTCTGTGTCTCGCAGGGTTGAGGTGGTTTGAAGCTTTTAAACAAAACCCTCTCCTGCGCTCTGCCACTATTTACATTTGAGCTCCGTTTTGCCTTGGCAGTAAAACATTGGTTTTATTCCCCTTGCCTGTTCCCTGTGACAGCCTGGCTGCATTAATGAACTCAACAACACAGATGTGTGCGCGCACACATGCACACACACACACACACACACACACACACACACACACACACACACACACCCCAGGGTTTAAATAGAAAAATTTAATCTTAGAAAAATACATTTTCAGCTGATATGTTAAGCACAGAGGCTGTGTTAACAAGCCCCAACCTAAGCTAGTGTGTGTGTGTGTGTGTGTGTGTGTGTGTGTGTGTGTGTGTGTGTGTGTGTGTGTGTGTGTGTGTGTGTGGAGCAGTGTTAAGTCCCCTGTGAGCTCTCAAGGGAAAAAGCCATAGAGTTATGTGTGTGCTTTGAGAGAGAGACACTATACATGGTAATTTGCTCACCTAAAGAAAGAAGCTAAATCGACACAACAAGGGGTTGGCATCGGAGTTAACTTACCACAATAACGTTCACACTACAATCCTCTGCGGCTAGAAATCTCAGAGGGGTGAGGTCTAATTGTGCTAGTGAGTGTACGCAAACACTCCTACACACAACCACAGGGTGTGTTTATGTGTGATTTTATGGCAGCTGTCAAGCATATTCAGCCCCTATCTTCCAGAGGGTCTATCATCTCTTAAATCACTGAGTATCACTTTAGTATGACGTACCTGACTCTTGACACCCTGGGTAGACAGGGTGTTGTGGAGAAGGGGAAAGAAAAGGAAGATCCCCAGATACTAAATACTTGCGTGACGGCATGGGAATAGTGATTGGGGTTGATTGATAAGTTAGTTACATGATGCACTAGTATTACAGTTGTCAGATAAGTTGTAGGCTACTCGATCAGGCCCTCTTGTCTCCAGCTGTAGAAGGATTTGTTTTGGCAGTGTTGTAGTTTTATATCATTTTATACTGAGAAAATCTCTCTACAGTTTGGCGAATCTAGCACTCAAGGAAGGCCCATTTCGTTCCTGTAAGGGATGGGCCAAGATCAATGGCGCAGTGAATAATTCTGACTATGGACAGGGCCCATAACTTGTGCAATCACAGATTTGTATAATATGATTGGTTCCCAAGAATAGTGACCTCGTGACCAAGGACAGTTCTATAAATATGAGTTTTTGGCTTTTTGTCTGCTCTTTTCTCTCTGCACTCATGTGACTTTGCTTAATAAAAGGCCTCCTTGGAGACAATTGATTTAAGCTCTTTGTGCTTTATAAGTTTTACTCAATCTATTAAGAATCAATTAAATCCACAACAGCAGCCTTGCTAACCAAACACGTGAAACCCACCGTGAGACTAGCGTGATACAGAGTTCAGACTATTGGATTCAATGGCCCAATCCCATTTCTATTATGTTTACCCCTACCCCTCGTTTTGGAGTGCCATTTGCTTTTGGGCTTGCCCCTTGGAACAGTTACAAGGGGTAGTGGTTGAAATCTTCCCCTATGAAATGGGATAACCCTTCAAGACGCTGATACATCATCAGTAGTATCATAGAAAAGCATGGATGCTCGCGATTCGTTGACGTGATTCATGCTATCAATCGAATTAACAAGTCGTCAAATAAAAAAGAACAATACTTCATTACCAGGCTAGTTCATGACAGAATAGCGGTGTTCTGTAGGCTAGCAGATAAACTGCTAGCAGATAAACTGAAAGCAATTGGGTTCGATAGAACATCGGTGAGCTGGATGCAATCCTACTTAGAGGGGAGGGAACAGGTGGTTAGTGTGAACGGAACACTGTCCCCCCCCCTCCCAGTGACCTGCGGCGTTCCACAAGGAAGCATATTGGGACCTTTACTGTTCCTAATATATGTGAATGACATGTCATCAGCATGTGATTGCAATTTGTTCCTGTTCGCGGATGACTCGGCTCTGCTGGTCTCTGACAGGGACATATTGCAGGTGGAAAAAGCGCTAAGCACTGAACTGAGTAGAATCTGCATCTGGCTAGCTGACAATAAACTATCAATACACCTAGGTAAAACTGAAACCATCCTATACGGATCCCCATCTAAACTCAGAAAGGCTGAACATTTTAAAATAAAAGTGGGTAACATTAATATCACAAGAAAAGAGGATATTACATACCTGGGCTCCATCTTAGAGGCAAATCTTTCCGGAGATAAAATGGCAGCAAAAGTAATCAAAAAAGTGAACCATAGAACTAGATTCTTGTACAGGATATCCTCACTTGTCAGTAAAAACACACTGAGGACCCTATCAGGAGCTCTCATTCAATGTCACTTCGACTATGCCGTAACATCATGGTACTATAGAACCACAAAGGCCCATAAAACAAGACTCCAGACAGCCCAAAATAAACTGGTTAGGCTTCTGCTAGGCCTCAACCCTAGGACACATCTAACCGCTGCTCATTTTTTGAGCCTTGATTGGCTACGAGTAGTTGACAGAGTGCAGCAGCTTGCACTGGGCCTGGTCTTCAAGATACGCTACACCACAAAGACACCCAAGTACCTGTCAACATACTTCCAAAAAGTGAACAACGTCCACACATACAACACCAGAGGAAGCTCCACGAACCACGTTCAACCGCGTTGCACCACAAACAAGGGGTTTGCAAACTCGTTTGCAAACTATGCAGTAAAAATGTGGAACGCCCTTCCTATAATCTTAAAGGAGTGCAAAACACTGCCCACCTTCAAAACCACTCTCAAAAAACATTTACAGGAGGCTGCAATCCGTAACTGGACCCTCTAAATCAAAAATCAGATTAAAAGACCCGAACTACCCACTGTACATACTTTGTGTTTTGTCCCCCGCCCCCACCGGTGGTGTATGTCCCCACCTGTCCTACCCGCTGTACATACCTTATGTTTTGTTGTATTGTTCTTCCCATGATGGATGTATGTTTATCTTGTAGATAGTAATAGTTATTTGTCTGTATTATCTTGTAGATAGTACTAGTTTTTTTGTCTGTCTTACATGTAACGATGAATTGAGAATCAAGGACCCCAATTGAAATAAGCCAGTGGCTTTCTTGGGTTTTTATCCTGTTAGTTGACCTTGTATGTAATATGTACTTTCATGTACCTGCTTCTGCAAATTCTTCTAATAAAGTTTTCAATCAATCAATCAAAACCCATGCTCCTACCCTGTTAGTCTGCACTGATATTAGAGGAGTGGTAACAAGTGCAGGGCTTTTGGGCGTGAGACAAGGTGTGGCGTGTGAGCGTGTGAACGGGTTGAAATGCGTGTGTCTCACGCCCAATGCGTGAGACTTGAGCCCTGCAAGTGCAACAACTTGGCTGTTGGACTTTAGTTAAATTTCGGGGCGGCATATGCCATCAAAGGGGGGAAATGCAACGATTTGTGCACGACAGTCCCGCATTTTGACATATTCCCATTTCGCATTTCCCCCCTTTTTTTAACCCTTTTTTTTAATAACAAGCATAACCAAAAAATCGCTATTATGCTGATCTGCTGTACCGTTCCAAAGTCCAACGCACTTCAGCCAAGTTTATGATCCGAGGATTTTTGGTGCTCAGCAGTAGAAGACAATAATAGCAAAACTATTACCTGGGCACTTCCATTAGACTCCCCAAAACAAGACACCGAAGCACTCATATCTGCGAGTTTGTCACAGGGTGGCAGTCACCCTGTTCCTCTGCAACAAACGCAGAGATTCTATGAGCACCCCGTTGTTAACGATGAATTGAGAATCAAGGACCCCAATTGAAATAAGCCAGTGGCTTTCTTGGGTTTTTATCCTGTTAGTTGACCTTGTATATAATATGTACTTTCATGTACCTACTTCTGCAAATCTTCTAATAAAGTTTTCAATCAATCAAAGTCCCAGTCCAATGGAAGCGCCAAGCACAGCATTCCCATAGAAATACACCATGTCATCGGAGCGCGATTCACATTTCCGAGATGTATAATCATGTTCATTTAGAAATAAATTCTTACATGTTGCGTTTGGCATAAAAATAAATCTGCACTCTGTGTCGCATGTTATCTACGGTCATATAATTAGAATATCATCCAAAAGTTGATTTATTTCAGTAATTCCATTCAAAAAGTTAAACTTGTATAATGTATACATTCATTCCACACAGACTGATATATTTCAAGTGTTTATTGCTTTTAATTTTGATGATTATTACTGACAACTAATGAAAACCCCAAATTCAGTATCTCAGACAATTAGAATATTACTTAAGACCAATACAAAACAAGTTTTTTTTAAAATGTTGGCCAACTGAAAAGTATGAACATGGAAAGTACCGTATAAGCATGTACAGCACTCAATACTTAGTTGGGGCTCCTTATGCCTGAATTACTGCAGCAATGCGGCGTGGCATGGAGTCCATCAGTCTGTGGCACTGCTCAGGTGTTATGAGAGCCCAGGTTGCTCTGATAGTGGCCTTCAGCTCTTCTGCATTGTTGGGTCTGGCGCATCGCATCTTCCTCTTCACAATACCCCATAGATTTTCTATGGGGCTAAGTGTTATGTTCAATAACGGAGTCGAACTCAGAGCTTCTAGTCGGAGCTGGCAACTCCATTTAATCAAACATGAGTGTCCCACATAACGTAATACGGCACTGTCGTAAAGCCCAAACTGTCGTAAACACAGACGTAACATTTCCCCCCCCCTCACACAACCTAGGTGTGATACTCAGTCATGTAATCACGCAAGTGCTCGGGCCTGTTGCGTGCTCGAACCAGACGTGGCTCTGGTGCAGCCACAGCCACTGGTGGCGGCTCCACGCCTTGGGGCTGAGCCTGGTAGGCCGGGGTTGCTGCTTCATCCAACCGTGCGGCTGGCAAGACTGTGGAAGAGGCCACACTCAGCGCTGGGCCAGGGGGAGGCTGCACCTTACGCAGGCGGGTAGCATGCCAGCGAGTGCCTGGCATGGTGGCCTAGCACGTCTGGCCCTGTCGAAACGATCCTTCATCAAGCGCTGGTGTTTGGTGACTGTGGCTTGAACTGGATGGACCGGGGGCTGAGCTAGTGTAGGGCGGAGCCTATCGAGAGGCAGCTGGAGCTCCCGCCCCAGCATGAGGGAGGCTGGGGAGACTCCTGTAGTGGCGTGTCGCGTGGCCCGATAATGCAACAGCGTCTGGAGGAGGCTGGTGGTGAGCGTGCACCCTTGTGCTAGGTGGGCCCTGATGCCATTCTTCAGTGTTTGGTTCAGCCGTTCCACCCCCCCGTTTGCAGGAGGGTGGTAGAACGCTGTGCGGATGTGGTGGATCCCTTTACCCACTAGATAGGAGGACAGTTCATGGGAAACCATTTGAGGACCGTTGTCAGTCGTGATCCTCTTGGGCAGGCCCCAACGTGCAAACAGAGCGTCGAGAATGTCGATCAGCACCTTTGCTGTGACCGAGCCCACAGGTGTCACCTCTGGCCACTTAGAGTGGAGGTCGTAGGTCACAACGAGAAAACGCTGGTGATGTGGTACCCCATGCAGCTCGCCGCAGATATCCAGTTGCAGGTGCTCCCAGGGTTGAGATGGCCAGTCCAACGGCTGCATGGGTGGGGGTGGAGCTGGAGCCCTGGTCTTACCACTAAGGAGACAGGCAGTGCAATCCTTGACCAGGGTTTCGAGTTCCCTGTCGATGCCTGGCCACCACACAACCTCACGACAGCGCTGTTTGAGCCTGACTATGCCCAGGTGACCCTCGTGCGCCATAGCAAGGATACGCGCCCGAAGGACACCTGGGACCACAGTGCAGAACCCGCGAGCGACACAGGTGTCATTCCAAACCGACAACTCCTCCCTGATCCTGGAGTAAGTGAGTAGCTCGTCAGGTACTCTTGCCGGCCACCCCTGCGTGATGTAGGTTGAGAGTGTAGAGAGGGTGGGGTCATCGGCTGAGGCATCCCGGAGCTCCTTCAGCGACACCGTCTCCTGAAGGGGTGTGTGGAGGAGCTGGACGAGGTCATGCTCAGCCTGGTCCAGTCCGGGGGTCAAGGTTGGGGCTGTGGGTGGGCTGGGGATTGAGCGTGATAGCAAGTCGGCTACCACGTTGTCTCGTCCTGGCGTGAACTGTAGCCGATAGTTGTACTGCTGCAGGCGGTCGGCCCAGCGGTGGAGGCGGAGTGGCTTGTGACCGGTGCCAGATGTGGCCAGGAGGGTGATGAGGGCCTGGTGGTCTGTCCTCAGTGTGAATAGACGTCCATAGAGGTACATGTGCCAGCGCTCACATGCCCAGAGGCATGCTAGGGCCTCCCGCTCCCCCACCGAGTACTTCTGTTCCGTGGGGCTGAGAGCACGGGAGGCAAAGGCGATCGGTCTCTCCACCCCCCCTTGCAGCTGGGACATCACCGCACCAATGGCTGTGGCAAAGGCGTCGCACGTGACAAGAGTGGGGCTGGCCAGGTCGAAATGCGCCAGGACCGGTGGCGAGGTGAGTTGGGCCTTCAGGAGGCGTACGGCGTCTGAGCAGGCAGACGTCCAGAGCCAGGGCTCGTCATGCTTCAACAGCTTCCGCAGTGGTGTGGTTGTGGCCGAGTACTGTGGCAGGAAACGGAGGTAGTACGCCGTCATGCCTAGAAAGGAGGCCACCTGAGCGGCTGTGGTGGGCTCCGGGACATGATGGATGGCCTCGGTGTTCGAGTGCAGCGGGTACGTGCCATCAGCTGAGAGGCGGAACCCCACAAAGTCGATGGCTGGGACGGCGAATACACACTTCTCACCATTGAGTGTGAGGTGATGCTTGGCCAATGCGCTGAACACACTGTGGAGACGCTCGTCGTGGCTCTCGACGGTGGCCCCGTGAACCACGATGTCATCAAGATAGATGGCCACACCTGGGATCCCAGCGAAGATGGAGGCCATGATCTTTTGGAAGCAGCTGGGGGCGGAGCTTAAACCGAAAGCCATGCGTTTGTAGCGGAAAACCCCTCTGTGAGTGATGAACGCTGTGAGGTTGCGGCTCTCGGGGTGTAGTGGCACTTGGAGGTAACCCTGACGGAGGTCCAGTTTAGAGAACACGCTGGACCCGTAGAACTGGGCGGTGAGCTCCTCTATCGTTGGCAGGGGGTATTTGTCAGGGATGATGGCCTTGTTTACCGCTCTCAGATCCACGCAGATGCGCAGCCCCCCAGACTTCTTCTTCGCCACCACCAGGTTGGAGATCCAAGGCGATGCATTCACCTGCTCAATGATGTCGCTATCGAGCATGCTCTGTAGTTGAGAGGAGATGTCATCGCGGAGAGCCAGGGGGGAGCGGCGGAGGGGCTGTATAACAGGCATCACTGTAGGATCTAACAGAGGCTGGTGGGCAAAAGTGTCGAGGCAGCCTACACCGCTGAACAGCGCAGGCCACTGTTGCTGCCAGGGGATGGAAACGGTGTGAATCTCTGAGCCAGCTGTGTCTAGCAGGGTGAAACCGAGGGCGTTGAACAGGTCGAGGCCTAACAGGTTGGTCCCGTGGCGTGCAACGTTGAACCTGAAAGCCGGCAGTGTCCTCTCCCCGTACTTCACAGGCAGCCGAAAAGAGCCCACAATGTCAATCTCAGAGTTGACATAGCCACGCAGGGTGGTGGAGGGCAACCCCAGGGGCACATGGGAGAAGAACTGTGTATAGGTCGTCAAGTTCACAAGGGACACTGTGGCTCCAGTGTCTAGGAGGAGCGGCAGAGTGACATCACCAACCATCAACGAGCATGTTTTGAATGGCGCTCGTCCTGAGCTGACATTATGGATGACTGTGGTAGGTGACTGGGAAGCTCTAGCTGGGGCAGACCTGCAGACCTTGTGAAAGTGGTTTAGTCTCCCGCAGTTGGAGCAGGTTTTACCACGGGCTGGGCATGTCTGAGCTCTTGAATTGTGTGCAGAAGAGCCGCAATTCCCACACGGCTGGTGTGGCTGGTCGCGTGACCGAGAGGCCAGTAAAACGCTCTCCCCGCCGCTGGCTGCACTCACGTGGAGGAGGGGCACCTGTAGGCTGTGCGCACCCTCTGCCGGTGAGCTGGGAGAGGCTGAAAAACTAACTGCACATTCCAATGCTGTTTCCACCTGGACCGCCATGTTCAGAGCTGCTGATAATGTAAGTTCATAATTTTCCAGTAACAGTTTTTCCCTAATCTTGTCACAGTTCGTGTGTAAGATGAGTTGGTCTCTTATCATTTCGTTCTGTAATTTCCCGAACTTGCATAAGCTCGCCAAACCCTGCAGATCAGCCACATACTGTGTCGCTGTCTCACCTGTACGTTGGTGTCTTCGATTGAATATGACGCGGCGGAGAAGAGCGCTTTGTGGAGGGGCGAAGTGTTGCTTCAATAGTTCCACAGCGTCTGTGTATCTCACCGCAGTGCCGAGAGTTCCGGACACGCGCTGGCCCTCCGCTCCCAGGCAGTGACGCAGCAGCGCACATTTTCTCTTGTCAGAGATCTCCTCTAAGCCGGCGGCTAGGATGTATGTCTCGAAAGAGGAAATCCAGCGGTTCCACGGAATCGGTGGTTCTGCCGGGACTGCTAGGAAAGGAGGGGGTGGTGGTAAAGAACAATCAACCATCCTCGTCGCCAATGTTATGTTCAATAACGGAGTCGAACTCAGAGCTTCTAGTCGGAGCTGGTAACTCCATTTAATCAAACACGAGTGTCCCACATAACGTAATACGGCACTGTCGTAAAGCCCAAACTGTCGTAAACACAGACGTAACACTAAGGTCAGGCGAGTTTGCTGGCCAATTAAGAACAGGGATACCATGGTCCTTAAACCAGGTACTGGTATCTTTGGCACTGTGTGCAGGTGCCAAGTCCTGTTGGAAAATGAAATCTCCATAAAGTTGGTCAGCAGCAGGAAGCATGAAGTGCTCTAAAACTTCCTGGTAGACGTCTGCGTTGACCCTGGACCTCAGAAAACACAGTGGACCAACACCAGCAGATGACATGGCACCCCAAACCATCACTGACGGTGGAAACTTTACACTGGATTTCAAGCAACGTGGATTCTGTGCCTCTCCTCTCTTCCTCCAGACTCTGGGACCTTGATTTCCAAAGGAAATGCAAAATGTACTTTCATCAGAGAACATAACTTTGGACAACTCAGCAGCAGTCCAGTCCTTTTTGTCTTTAGCCCAGGCGAGACGCTTCTGACGCTGTCTCTTGTTCAAGAGTGGCTTAACACAAGGAATGCGACAGCTGAAACCCATGTCTTGCATACGTCTGTGTGTGGTGGTTCTTGAAGCACTGACTCCAGCTGCAGTCCACTCTTTGTGAATCTCCCCCACATTTTTGAATCGGCTTTGTTTCACAATCCTCTCCAGGGTGCGGTTATCCCTATTGCTTGTACACTGTTTTCTACCACATCTTTTCCTTCCCTTCGCCTCTATTAATTTGCTTGGACACAGAGCTCTGTGAACAGCCAGCCTCTTTAGCAATGACCTTTTGTGTCTTGCCCTCCTTGTGCAAGGTGTCAATGGTCAACTGTCAGGTCAGCAGCCTTCCCCATGATTGTGTAGCCTACAGAACTGGACTGAGGGACCATTTAAAGGCGTTTGCAGGTGTTTTTAGTTAATTAGCTGATTAGAGTGTGGCACCAGGGGTCTTCAATATTGAACCTTTTCACAATATTCTAATTTTCTGAGATACTAAATTTGGGGTTTTCATTAGTTGTCAGTAATAATCATCAAAATTAAAAGCAATAAACACTTGAAATATATCAGTCTATGTGGAATGAATGTATACATTATACAAGTTTCACTTTTTGAATGGAATTACTGAAATAAATCAACTTTTGGATGATATTCTAATTATATGACCAGCACCTGTATATAACGTTACATGTTTTAAGGCTGATCTGTGCAGAAGTTCAGCCTCGAAGTTGTTGTACTGTTGTCCTACATCAGTGCAGACTGGCAGGGTAGGAGCAGAAGGCTGGTAGCCTACAGAACACTGTTATTCTGTCAGTCTGATAATGAAGCATTGTTCTTTTTTATTTGATGACTTGTTTGATCGATTGATAGCGTAAAACTTAAGTTGTGAATGAATCGCGAGCTTCGATGCTTTTCTATGACACTACTGATGACGTATCAGGGTCTCGAAGGTTCGCCCCATTTCATAGGGAAACCACTACGGCTTGTGGCTCTGTTCAGAGGCCTTGGCTCCAAAGTGAGTGGCACTCCAAAACGAGCCGTAGGGGTAGGGAAGGGAATCGGGACTTGGGGTTGGGCCTTTAGCTTCAAATGAAGCAAAGGGCTGAACGATGACTCAGTCGCATTCACGTGACCCGTGTGATTTTTTAAAGGATGATGAGTTTGAGAAAATAATATTAATGACACTGGAGCTGAGTGTTTTCTTTCCATGGTGGGACGATTTCACTTGTGGAAATGTCTTCAAATCCGCGAGGTGAGTTGTTGTAACATAACATAACACAACAGTCTCACACCTCAGTTTGTCATAAACAGTTCGTAGCAGTCACTTTAATAACACAATGGTTTATAATCCATCATTTAATTTGTTGAGTTTGTAAGAAAACAAAATTACTGATTATTAACATTACATTAGCATCATTATACCCATCCGACTGCTCCAGGCGCTATTTTACATACAGGCTGTGGGAGATGATCACTAGCCACTGGCAGAGAAGGTTACTGCAACGTTGCAACCAAACATCGAGGCAACTTTCCTGGAGAAAACACTGCTATAAATTACAGACATACACACATACAGTCCTTCACACATGCGTGTGTACGTAACCCAACAAGGCAAATTGGTGTTTAGTATGTACTATACAGGATGTGTGGATGTGTGTGTAGTCTTCTCCTGTGTCAAATCCACAGACCGCCAGATAATCACTGTCCTGTGTTCTACTGTGGGTAGGCCTCGATCACCATGGCATGGCCCTGCAACACAAAAAAAACAGATATCAGTGTGTTTGTGTATGTGATTAGATGTATGTGTGATTAAAATGTACAGTGTGTGTGTGTGTGTGTGTGTGTTACCTGTCCTCCTGCAGCACATGCTGCCACCAGTCCGTACTGCCCGCCCTCCTTCTGCAGTCGGTGTGCCACTGTCGTAACTAGGCGACAGCCTGTTGCTCCGAATGGGTGACCCAGAGACAGAGACCCTCCCCACAGGTTAAACTTCTCCATAGGAGGAGCTCCCACCTACAAAACAACAACAGTCCACAGCATTAACATTGTCCACAATCACAAATAAGATGGTGATTTGGTGATGTGCAACTGTGTGACGTACACATTAATATTACCTTCGATTTTCTCCCCATGTACGTCTGAGCAAACCAGTCAGAGTCCATGGCTTTCAGATTTGCCATGATCTGGCCCTGTAACACACACACACACACACACACATACACACACACACACACACACTGTTACTACAGATTCCAAAGAGGAGGAAACACATTGATTTCCGACAACCTCCGAAGCAATAACCACAGGATACAGAACAGTGCAGTGAAATCTTACTCAATATTTCCTCAAACATATATGCCCATGAATAAACCAAACCACAATGGAATTATCCAGACAGAGAGACATGATCAATAAAACCATATCAATTATACAACTGCATATCTATAACTTACAGGCTCCACACAACAAAGACATCGAACCCCTTAGCGCCACACACACACACACACACACACACACACAAAACTCACAGCAAAGGCCTCGTGGAACTCAAAGACGTCGATGTCGTCCATGGTTAACCCGGCGCGCGCCAGAGCTTGAGGAGTACCATACGTCGGCCTGAATAACAGAATGAGACAAGTGACGGAGAGGAGAAGAGGAGAGAGGCGTCAGTCAGAAAAGAGAAACATATGGTGAACAACTGGCACCTGGGTAGGTTAGGTTAGGTGGTCATGACTCACCCTAGAAGCAGCTGGTCTTTGGGGTCTTGGGACACGTACACAAAGTCTCTGCAGAAAAAGGAACACACACACACACACACACACACAAGAAGAATGACAGCTGATAAGCTGAGGTAAGTGTAGTGTAGTGGTAGAGTACCTGAGGTAAGTGTAGTGTAGTGGTAGAGTACCTGAGGTAAGTGTAGTGTAGTGGTAGAGTACCTGAGGTAAGCTTTGGGCTTGTAGCCCATGGCCAGGGCTTTCTCTTCAGACATGATGAGGACGGCTGAGGCTCCGTCCGTCTGAGACACACAAACAATCACGTTAGATGGACATTCTGCAGTTTATGGACATTCATTGGGTACTTTTATGGACATTCGTTGGGTCTGAATCCAATTCCCGACTGGATGGAGTGACATATATAGTGTGTGTGTGTGTGTGTGTGTACCAGGAAGGAGGAGTTAGCCGCAGTAACGGTGCCGTGTGGTTTGATGAAGGCAGCTTTCAGTTTGGCCATCTGCTCCATGGTGGACGGCCGGATGCCGTTGTCCTTGGTTACCATGTCCCGACCTGTAGAGGGGAAGGGGGTTACTGTCACCGTGGCAACAACAGTCTCACGCTGAAAATAAAGCCAGCAAACCCCCCCCCCTCCAACTGTAGCTCTTGGTTACCATGGCACCAGAGTATGACGTTGCCATGACAACGCAGAGAGTGCGTGTGTGTGTGTCATTGTGGTTACCTGGAACCTTGAAGCTGATGACATCACTGAGCAGGCCTTCGTCCTGTGCCTTCTTGGCGAGTGTGTGTGAGCGTATGGCGAACTCGTCCTGCTCCACCCGGGTCACTCCGAACGCCGCCGCCAGACGGTCAGCACTGTGACCCATCGTCTCTGCCGTGGAGAACTCAGCTACTGCAGGAAGCTACACACACACACACACACACACGTGTACTTGACCAAGGGTTTTCAGCACATCTAAGCTATGATACCCTCTACCTTAACATTGAGTGCACAGTGTGTGTGTGTGTGTGTGTGTGTGTGTGTGTGTGTGTGTGTGTGCATGTGTATACCTCTGGTGTGAGGTGTGCCATTCTAATGCTGCCGATGAGACTGAGTCTCTGTCCCAGGGTCTTGGCTCTGCTGAGTGACAGCATGGTCTTCCGCATCTTGCGGCTGTGGCGAATAGGAACGTCCGACATGAACTCGACCCCGCCCGCTACGATGGCGTCACACTGTCCCGCAGCAATCAGACCAGCGCCTACAAAGACAGACATACACACATATGTCCACTAGAGGCTGATATTTCAGTTGTTTGGTGCTTTTTGCTATTTTGTGAAATCTAACAAACAGCCTATTTTCATGACAGACACACACAGACATACACACAGACACAGACACACACACACACACACACACACCTGTGGTCATGGCCTGGTTGGAGGAGATGCAGGCCATGGTTACAGTGTGAGAGGGGATCTTATCAGAGAAACCTGCACCCAACGCTGCCTGAAATACACACACAAACACTCATAGGGTCAGTCAGAAGTACTACTATAAATAGTACTACATGTCTTGTTATTGTGTGTGTGTGTGTGTGTGTGTGTGTGTGTGTGTGTGTGTGTGTGTGTGTGTGTGTACTGAGAGACTGCCAACTGGGGAACAAGTTAATCTGGTCACAGGTTTAGCAGTGTTTGTGTTCACCAGTATGTTTGTGCCCTCACCTCTCTGGCCACGTTGCTGGTCTTCACCTCCTGAATGACGGTTCCATAGATGATGTAATCAACAGCATCTTTGGGCAGACTGGTCTTATGGAGAAGACCCCTTCACACAAACACACAAGTACCAGTTACCTCAAAACCCCAATCTAGACAGTTGAAATAAACAGATATTGGTTGATTGATTAGATAGGCCTTGTATGCATGTATGTACATGTACACACACACACACACACACACACACACACACACACTTTATTGTCTCACTTACTGTAGAGCTGCTCTGGCAAGATCATGCGGCATTAGGTCACTGTATCTGTAAACACAAACACAGCCCAGTGGTTACCTCCAGCCCTGATATAGTCTGGCCCTGAATAGTCTGCCCTGAATTGTCAAATTGCACCAGGACAGGACCAGGACTAAGACAGGACTAGAACAGGACTAGAACAGGACTTACGTGGTTCCTGAGAGCAGGAAAGGGGTGCGGACACCTTCCACAAGAACTATGTTCTTCACACCCGGTCTGGCCAAAGTCTTCTTACTCTTGGTCTGGACTGGGGGGAGGAGAGAGAGAGAGAGAGAGAACACAGTAAGCACTAGCACATGCCACGATTTTGGACAGGAGAGAGAAAATCAGTTAACTAAAGCAGACCAACATTCTAACATCAGAGACAGTAAACTGTGATAACAGATGCTTATGGACATTGGACAGTTGACAATAAAGGGACAGAAGAGACAATAGATAGCAAAGGGGGACAGTGATGGTGATAGTGTCACATGACAGGTGGTGATTCTTACCACGGGGAGTCTGGAGAGGAGCTGTCGTACTGAGGGAGCGGGTCGCTGCAGAAAACCAAACACACACATAAACATACATCCCCTTTACTTTGTATATATCGCTCATGACATTACACCATTGTGTTACACATTAATGTTCATAGTTCATTCACTGCTGTTCACACAGAGTGTAGTATGCAGACCCAGTGGACTCACCAAACTGCATGGCCCAAGCAGGTTTCACCGGGGAGCTCCGCATCGAGTTCATCAGCATGGAAGCCATTTTATCCTTCTGCATAAGATCACATAATATATCAGAATTCCGTTTATTTCACTACTACATAGATACTGCGTTTAGCTGTTTATGAGCCATACGTATAAGATGATGGGGTGATTCAACCTGCCATCAGAAACAGAAACCCGGCCAAGGCCCCGCCCCCAGCCCGCGGTGACCCTTCACCCAGATCGCAGTTCAAAAGAATGACAAGGGCAGCGGAGAGGCGACAAACCCTTGTCATGGGACATTCAGTGGCACTGCCATCTCTGTATTGAATGGCTATTGCCCTGATGAATAATGCATTCATATAGTACGGCCAAAATACAAATAAAAACGGCCAATGTAGCGAGATGTTAGCGACGCATTAGCTCAGCGGCTGGCACTTTTAGCTTAACGTTAGAAATTATAGACAGGACTTGGCTGCAAGCAGTTATACACCCAATGTTATCTACACTTAACCATCTCCCTTATTTTAGTATTAATGTTGACAAGTGTAGTTAGCTAACAAACAGTCTCACCTGAGCTTTTACAACCTACGTCCAGACACTGCTTCCCTGTCTGTCGCTCTGCCTGGTTCAGCTACACACCGCAAAAAACCACTCATGTTCTCAAGACCCCGCGAGATTTTTCGCTGACCATAGATTAGCCTGAATGTAAATTTGGAAAACTCGTTAATATCAAATCGTCCTTCATCTTTTCAGCTAAAAGCAATGCCGTTAAATGTAATTCCTAATTCATTAGAATGCATTTTCATGACAAATATAATTTAATTAGCTTCATAGACATATGTTTTTTTTAACGGCTCTCTTTGACCTGTCCTCGGGGTCCTTCTCCCGGTTTACATGTTTGTTCCCCCAGCTGTCAGTGGAGCGGTGTTTGTCTTCACGGTTAGCGATGGCAGGAGTTCGTGCAGCTGGTGTTCTGTCCAGATTCACAACTAGCAAATATTCATTATTCTCAGGTACAGTATTTGTGATTGTTGTCTGTCCGAGGATAGCCTCGGCTTTTGCTAACCTTTCCTCCTTTCATTGATTCCGTGAACTACGCCATGTGAACTTTCACCTACTTTGCCAGACAGACGGGGAATTCACGTGCGTAGGCATTCAATCCTATTACTAGCCTATTCCATAGCGAGTTATGCTGAGAGAGATTACGTGTCACCAACAACTCTCCTGATGTTGGTGGCCAGTTTGCTTGCTGTTTCAGAGTAGCCAAATTACTTGACATATTAAAGTAATGTGTTGATATGTAGTCCTAAGCCTTTCTGCAATGTATTTGTCTGTTAAAATGTCAAATATTAGCTACATTCTGATTCTCTACTGATTAAATAAATACACATGTGAAATGTTAATACAACAGACTAAAATTGGGAGGGGTCGGCACCCAGTGTAGTTTTATTGTTAGATTTTACACTGAGATTATGATAATCATTGGCAGTATGTTCCCACCTTCTCTGAGTAAGACTGGGAGGATCTGTGTGTGACCTCTGCGTGTTTAAGGGTACTGACACAGTAACCTCATTCAGGAGCAGCCAGGAGTCAGACTGACTGCAACCAGAGGTCAGCAGTGTCAGTATTGCCCTGCTGTAATCCTTACATAACACACACACACACACACACACACACACACACACACACACACACACACACACACACACACACACACACACACACACACACAGCTAAAGTGATTGTGATTATTTCTTCCTGGGTCCTTATAATGACACCATCCGCTTACGAGGTACACTAATTGGCTTAACCAGCGCAGAGGACATGAAGCCAATCAGCTTGATGTGAGGATACAGTCTTAGTAGGTCAGGGGTCAAATCTATCTTTGTCTGGTTGGGGTATGTGGGCTATAGTTCACCTGCTCTGTCTGTTTAATGTGTGTGCTTCAGGTCATGCCTGTCGGAACATCTCAGTGTCCTCCTCTTTGTCAGGTAACTATCACACTTTATATAACACTACTTGATAAGGGAAATAGGCTATAGGCCACTGTAGTGTCTCGTAACAAATAACGAGTATTGTCCCAATTCGAGTAATAATATTACAATTACTGACCAAAAAAGGGGTAGTGGTGGTCTAGTGGATAGTGAGTTGGACTTGTGATCGGAAGGTTGTGAGTTCAAATCCCGCCTGAAGCCACACCACTACTAGTGTGCCCTTGGGTAAGGCACTTTGCCCTCAGTTACTCCAGGGGGAATGTCCCTGTAATTCGTAATTGTAAGTCGCTTTGGATAAAAGCGTCTGCTAAATGGCAAAATTAAATTAAATTTAAAAATGTTGATTGCTACTTTTCTTATCATTCCCTTCCTATTACAGTTATTGATCCAAATAAATATTTTGTATATGATCATTGTTCCCTCTCTGTTGACACAATATTTTAAACACTCCCCTTAAAGTGGACAGTCACTGGAGACACCCAAACAAATCACAGCACTCTAACACAGACATGATAAAGATATGTGGCTGTCAACCTTGATCCCACCATAATAACAGACTAGTCTTCATTAGTTTAGCTTTCCCTGTCATTTGTATTCACAGTATCAACAACTGTTCACATCACATCAGCTATAAGGTTTCTGCAGGTGTCTAATAATGTTTTCTTTCTTCCTGTCTCTTTCTTTATCTTTTTCTCTCTCTCTCTCGCTCTCTCTCTCTCTCTCTCTCTCTCTCTCTCTCTCTCTCTCTCTCTCTCTCTCTCTCTCTCTCTCTCTCTCTCTCTCTCTCTCTAGCTCGTACTCATGTCAGCTACGAGCTCAAGGATGATGTGGCTGTTGTTCGGCTTAATGACCCAAACTCCAAGGTCTGTGTGTCTGTCTACTTGTCTATGTTTTGAGTTTAAGGTGCATACTCAAAATACATGTCACGCTGACTGTGTGTGTGTGTGTGTGTGTGTGTGTGTGTGTGTGTGTGTGTGTGTGTGTGTGTGGTGTGTGTGGTGTGTGTGTTTTCTTTGACTATATGCAGGTGAACACCCTGTCAGTGCAGATGCAGGAGGAGCTGACAGAGGTGATGGGGGAGGTGTGGTCTAACAGCGCTGTGAAGAGTGCCGTCCTCATCTCATCCAAACCTGGCTGCTTCATCGCTGGAGCTGACATCAAGTACTAACCTCTATACCTCTCTACTACTTCTCTACTACCTCTATACTACGTATATACTACCTCTCTATACCTCTCTACTACCTCTCTACTACCTCTCTACTACCTCTATACTACCTCTATACTACCTCTATACTACCTCTCTACTACCTCTATACTACCTCTATACTACCTCTCTACTACCTCTCTACTACCTCTATACTACCTCTCTACTACCTCTCTACTACCTCTATACTACCTCTATACTACCTCTATACTACCTCTATACTACCTCTATACTACCTCTATACTACCTCTCTACTACCTCTCTACTACCTCTCTACTACCTCTCTACTACCTCTCTACTACCTCTCTACTACCTCTCTACTACCTCTCTACTACCTCTCTACTACCTCTCTACTACCTCTCTACTACCTCTCTACTACCTCTATACCTCTCTACTACCTCTATACTACCTCTATACTACCTCTATACTACCTCTATACTACCTCTCTACTACCTCTATACTACCTCTATACTACCTCTCTACTACCTCTCTACTACCTCTCTACTACCTCTCTACTACCTCTATACTACCTCTCTACTACCTCTCTACTACCTCTATACTACCTCTCTACTACCTCTCTACTACCTCTCTACTACCTCTATACTACCTCTCTACTACCTCTCTACTACCTCTCTACTACCTCTATACTACCTCTATACTACCTCTCTACTACCTCTATACTACCTCTCTACTACCTCTATACTACCTCTCTATACCTCTCTACTACCTCTCTACTACCTCTCTACTACCTCTATACTACCTCTCTACTACCTCTATACTACCTCTCTACTACCTCTCTACTACCTCTATACTACCTCTCTACTACCTCTCTACTACCTCTCTACTACCTCTCTACTACCTCTCTATACCTCTATACTACCTCTCTACTACCTCTATACTACCTCTCTACTACCTCTCTACTACCTCTCTACTACCTCTCTACTACCTCTATACTACCTCTCTACCACCTCTCTACTACCTCTATACTACCTCTATACCTCTCTACTACCTCTCTACTACCTCTCTACTACCTCTATACTACCTCTATACTACCTCTCTACTACCTCTATACTACCTCTATACTACCTTTCTACTACCTCTCTACTACCTCTCTACTACCTCTATACTACCTCTATACTACCTCTCTACTACCTCTCTACTACCTCTATACTACCTCTCTACTACCTCTCTACTACCTCTCTACTACCTCTATACTACCTCTATACTACCTCTATACTACCTCTCTACTACCTCTCTACTACCTCTCTACTAC
Organism: Nansenia antarctica; assembly: GCF_963989245.1. Taxonomy (NCBI): domain Eukaryota; kingdom Metazoa; phylum Chordata; class Actinopteri; order Argentiniformes; family Microstomatidae; genus Nansenia; species Nansenia antarctica. The sequence goes on along the minus strand of NC_137688.1, from coordinate 55,832,267 downwards.
CTCTCTACTACCTCTATACTACCTCTCTACTACCTCTCTACTACCTCTCTACTACCTCTCTACTACCTCTCTACTACCTATCTACTACCTCTCTACTAACTCTATACTACCTCTATACTACCTCTCTACTACCTCTCTACTACCTCTATACTACCTCTCTACTACCTCTCTACTACCTCTCTACTACCTCTCTACTACCTCTATACTACCTCTCTACTACCTCTCTACTACCTCTCTACTACCTCTATACTACCTCTCTACTACCTCTCTACTACCTCTCTACTACCTCTATACTACCTCTCTACTACCTCTCTACTACCTCTCTACTACCTCTCTACTACCTCTATACTACCTCTCTACTACCTCTATACTACCTCTATACTACCTCTATACTACCTCTATACTACCTCTCTACTACCTCTCTACTACCTCTATACTACCTCTATACTACCTCTCTACTACCTCTATACTACCTCTATACTACCTCTCTACTACCTCTCTACTACCTCTCTACTACCTCTCTACTACCTCTCTACTACCTCTCTACTACCTCTCTACTACCTCTATACTACCTCTATACTACCTCTCTACTACCTCTATACTACCTCTATACTACCTCTATACTACCTCTCTACTACCTCTATACTACCTCTCTACTACCTCTATACTACCTCTCTACTACCTCTATACTACCTCTCTACTACCTCTCTACTACCTCTATACTACCTCTCTACTACCTCTCTACTACCTCTCTACTACCTCTCTACTACCTCTATACTACCTCTCTACTACCTCTCTACTACCTCTCTACTACCTCTATACTACCTCTCTACTACCTCATACTACCTCTCTACTACCTCTCTACTACCTCTCTACTACCTCTCTACTACCTCTATACTACCTCTCTACTACCTCTATACTACCTCTATACTACCTCTATACTACCTCTCTACTACCTCTCTACTACCTCTCTACTACCTCTATACTACCTCTATACTACCTCTCTACTACCTCTATACTACCTCTATACTACCTCTATACTACCTCTATACTACCTCTATACTACCTCTATACTACCTCTCTACTACCTCTATACTACCTCTCTACTACCTCTCTACTACCTCTCTACTACCTCTCTACTACCTCTATACTACCTCTCTACTACCTCTATACTACCTCTATACTACCTCTCTACTACCTCTATACTACCTCTCTACTACCTCTATACTACCTCTCTACTACCTCTATACTACCTCTATACTACCTCTCTACTACCTCTATACTACCTCTCTACTACCTCTCTACTACCTCTCTACTACCTCTATACTACCTCTATACTACCTCTCTACTACCTCTCTACTACCTCTATACTACCTCTATACTACCTCTCTACTACCTCTCTACTACCTCTATACTACCTCTTACTACCTCTATACTACCTCTCTACTACCTCTCTACTACCTCTCTACTACCTCTCTACTACCTCTATACTACCTCTCTACTACCCTCTCTACTACCTCTCTACTACCTCTCTACTACCTCTCTACTACCTCTATACTACCTCTATACTACCTCTATATACCTCTATACTACCTCTCTACTACCTCTATACTACCTCTCTACTACCTCTATACTACCTCTATACTACCTCTCTACTACCTCTATACTACCTCTATACTACCTCTCTACTACCTCTATACTACCTCTCTACTACCTCTCTACTACCTCTCTACTACCTCTATACTACCTCTATACTACCTCTCTACTACCTCTATACTACCTCTATACTACCTCTCTACTACCTCTCTACTACCTCTCTACTACCTCTACTACCTCTATACTACCTCTACTACCTCTATATACTCTACTACCTCTCTACTACCTCTCTACTACCTCTCTACTACCTCTCTACTACCTCTATACTACCTCTATACTACCTCTACTACCTCTATACTACCTCTCTACTACCTCTCTACTACCTCTCTACTACCTCTCTACTACCTCTACTACCTCTATACTACCTCTATACTACCTCTCTACTACCTCTATACTACCTCTCTACTACCTCTCTACTACCTCTATACTACCTCTATACTACCTCTACTCTACTACCTCTCTACTACCTCTTACTACCTCTATACTACCTCTCTACTACCTCTCTACTACCTCTATACTACCTCTCTACTACCTCTATACTACCTCTATACTACCTCTATACTACCTCTATACTACCTCTATACTACCTCTCTACTACCTCTCTACTACCTCTATACTACCTCTATACTACCTCTCTACTACCTCTCTACTACCGCTCTCTACTACCTCTATACTACCTCTATACTACCTCTATACTACCTCTCTACTACCTCTTACTACTCTATACTACCTCTCTACTACCTCTCTACTACCTCTATACTACCTCTATACTACCTCTCTACTACCTCTCTACTACCTCTCTACTACCTCTCTACTACCTTCTACTACCTCTATACTACCTCTATACTACCTCTATACTACCTCTATACTACCTCTATACTACCTCTCTACTACCTCTATACTACCTCTCTACTACCTCTCTACTACCTCTATACTACCTCTATACTACCTCTCTACTACCTCTCTACTACCTCTATACTACCTCTCTACTACCTCTCTACTACCTCTCTACTACCTCTATACTACCTCTATACTACCTCTATACTACCTCTATACTACCTCTATACTACCTCTATACTACCTCTATACTACCTCTCTACTACCTCTATACTACCTCTCTACTACCTCTCTACTACCTCTATACTACCTCTATACTACCTCTCTACTACCTCTCTACTACCTCTATACTACCTCTCTACTACCTCTCTACTACCTCTATACTACCATCTCTACTACCTCTACTACCTCTCTACTACCTCTATACTACCTCTCTACTACCTCTATACTACCTCTATACTACCTCTCTACTACCTCTCTACTACCTCTCTACTACCTCTCTACTACCTCTATACTACCTCTCTACTACCTCTATACTACCTCTATACTACCTCTCTACTACCTCTATACTACCTCTCTACTACCTCTCTACTACCTCTATACTACCTCTATACTACCTCTATACTACCTCTATACTACCTCTCTACTACCTCTCTACTACCTCTATACTACCTCTATACTACCTCTATACTACCTCTCTACTACCTCTCTACTACCTCTATACTACCTCTCTACTACCTCTATACTACCTCTATACTACCTCTCTACTACCTCTATACTACCTCTATACTACTCTATACTACCTCTATACTACCTCTCTACTACCTCTATACTACCTCTATACTACCTCTACTACCTCTCTACTACCTCTATACTACCTCTATACTACCTCTATACTACCTCTATACTACCTCTATACTACCTCTCTACTACCTCTATACTACCTCTATACTACCTCTATACTACCTCTCTACTACCTCTCTACTACCTCTCTACTACCTCTATACTACCTCTATACTACCTCTCTACTACCTCTCTACTACCTCTATACTACCTCTACTACCTCTATACTACCTCTCTACTACCTCTCTACTACCTCTCTACTACCTCTCTACTACCTCTATACTACCTCTACTACTACCTCTATACTACCTCTCTACTACCTCTATACTACCTCTATACTACCTCTATACTACCTCTATACTACCTCTCTACTACCTCTATACTACCTCTATACTACCTCTATACTACCTCTATACTACCTCTCTACTACCTCTCTACTACCTCTATACTACCTCTATACTACCTCTCTACTACCTCTCTACTACCTCTATACTACCTCTCTACTACCTCTATACTACCTCTATACTACCTCTATACTACCTCTCTACTACCTCTCTACTACCTCTATACTACCTCTCTACTACCTCTATACTACCTCTATACTACCTCTATACTACCTCTATACTACCTCTCTACTACCTCTCTACTACCTCTATACTACCTCTCTACTACCTCTCTACTACCTCTATACTACCTCTATACTACCTCTCTACTACCTCTATACTACCTCTATACTACCTCTATACTACCTCTATACTACCTCTATACTACCTCTCTACTACCTCTCTACTACCTCTATACTACCTCTATACTACCTCTATACTACCTCTATACTACCTCTATACTACCTCTCTACTACCTCTTACTACCTCTATACTACCTCTACTACCTCTATACTACCTCTATACTACCTCTATACTACCTCTATACTACCTCTATACTACCTCTATACTACCTCTCTACTACCTCTATACTACCTCTATACTACCTCTCTACTACCTCTCTACTACCTCTTTACTACCTCTATACTACCTCTCTACTACCTCTCTACTACCTCTATACTACCTCTATACTACCTCTATACTACCTCTATACTACCTCTATACTACCTCTCTACTACCTCTCTACTACCTCTCTACTACCTCTATACTACCTCTATACTACCTCTCTACTACCTCTATACTACCTCTATACTACCTCTATACTACCTCTCTACTACCTCTCTACTACCTCTATACTACCTCTATACTACCTCTCTACTACCTCTCTACTACCTCTATACTACCTCTCTACTACCTCTCTACTACCTCTATACTACCTCTATACTACCTCTATACTACCTCTATACTACCTCTATACTACCTCTATACTACCTCTATACTACCTCTCTACTACCTCTATACTACCTCTATACTACCTCTATACTACCTCTATACTACCTCTCTACTACCTCTATACTACCTCTATACTACCTCTCTACTACCTCTCTACTACCTCTATACTACCTCTATACTACCTTCTCTACTACCTCTATACTACCTCTATACTACCTCTCTACTACCTCTATACTACCTCTATACTACCTCTATACTACCTCTATACTACCTCTATACTACCTCTATACTACTCTCTACTACCTCTCTACTACCTCTCTACTACCTCTCTACTACCTCTATACTACCTCTATACTACCTCTATACTACCTCTTACTACCTCTATACTACCTCTATACTACCTCTATACTACCTCTATACTACCTCTCTACTACCTCTATACTACCTCTATACTACCTCTATACTACCTCTCTACTACCTCTATACTACCTCTATACTACCTCTACTACCTCTATACTACCTCTATACTACCTCTATACTACCTCTCTACTACCTCTATACTACCTCTCTACTACCTCTATACTACCTCTCTACTACCTCTCTACTACCTCTATACTACCTCTATACTACCTCTCTACTACCTCTCTACTACCTCTATACTACCTCTATACTACCTCTATACTA
>NC_137688.1:55799999-55826713 GCF_963989245.1 Nansenia antarctica | reverse complement strand
CCTCTCTACTACCTCTCTACTACCTCTCTACTACCTCTCTACTACCTCTCTACTACCTCTCTACTACCTCTCTACACCTCTATACTACCTCTCTACTACCTCTATACTACCTCTCTACTACCTCTATATACCTCTATACTACCTCTCTACTACCTCTATACTACCTCTCTACTACCTCTATATACCTCTATACTACCTCTCTACTACCTCTCTACTACCTCTCTACTACCTCTATACTACCTCTCTACTACCTCTCTACTACCTCTATACTACCTCTCTACTACCTCTCTACTACCTCTCTACTACCTCTCTACTACCTCTCTACTACCTCTCTACTACCTCTCTACTACCTCTCTACTACCTCTATACTACCTCTCTACTACCTCTATACTACCTCTATACTACCTCTCTACTACCTCTATACTACCTCTATACTACCTCTATACTACCTCTCTACTACCTCTATACTACCTCTATACTACCTCTATACTACCTCTATACTACCTCTATACTACCTCTCTACTACCTCTCTACTACCTCTATACTACCTCTCTACTACCTCTCTACTACCTCTATACTACCTCTCTACTACCTCTCTACTACCTCTCTACTACCTCTCTACTACCTCTATACTACCTCTCTACTACCTCTATACTACCTCTATACTACCTCTCTACTACCTCTCTACTACCTCTATACTACCTCTATACTACCTCTCTACTACCTCTCTACTACCTCTCTACTACCTCTCTACTACCTCTCTACTACCTCTATACTACCTCTCTACTACCTCTCTACTACCTCTATACTACCTCTATACTACCTCTATACTACCTCTCTACTACCTCTATACTACCTCTATACTACCTCTCTACTACCTCTATACTACCTCTCTACTACCTCTATACTACCTCTATACTACCTCTCTACTACCTCTCTACTACCTCTATACTACCTCTCTACTACCTCTATACTACCTCTATACTACCTCTATACTACCTCTCTACTACCTCTCTACTACCTCTATACTACCTCTCTACTACCTCTATACTACCTCTCTACTACCTCTCTACTACCTCTCTACTACCTCTCTACTACCTCTCTACTACCTCTCTACTACCTCTCTACTACCTCTCTACTACCTCTCTACTACCTCTATACTACCTCTCTACTACCTCTATACTACCTCTATACTACCTCTATACTACCTCTCTACTACCTCTCTACTACCTCTCTACTACCTCTATACTACCTCTCTACTACCTCTATACTACCTCTATACTACCTCTCTACTACCTCTCTACTACCTCTATACTACCTCTATACTACCTCTCTACTACCTCTCTACTACCTCTCTACTACCTCTATACTACCTCTCTACTACCTCTCTACTACCTCTCTACTACCTCTCTACTACCTCTATACTACCTCTCTACTACCTCTATACTACCTCTATACTACCTCTCTACTACCTCTCTACTACCTCTCTACTACCTCTATACTACCTCTCTACTACCTCTATACTACCTCTCTACTACCTCTCTACTACCTCTATACTACCTCTCTACTACCTCTATACTACCTCTATACTACCTCTCTACTACCTCTCTACTACCTCTCTACTACCTCTCTACTACCTCTATACTACCTCTATACTACCTCTCTACCACCTCTCTACTACCTCTCTACTACCTCTATACTACCTCTCTACTACCTCTATACTACCTCTCTACTACCTCTATACTACCTCTATACTACCTCTATACTACCTCTCTACTACCTCTATACTACCTCTATACTACCTCTATACTACCTCTATACTACCTCTATACTACCTCTCTACTACCTCTCTACTACCTCTCTACTACCTCTCTACTACCTCTATACTACCTCTATACTACCTCTATACTACCTCTATACTACCTCTCTACTACCTCTATACTACCTCTATACTACCTCTATACTACCTCTATACTACCTCTATACTACCTCTATACTACCTCTCTACTACCTCTATACTACCAGTGTTTCCTCCAGGAATTTTTACAATGGTGGCGGGTAGTGCTGACCGCGCGCACGCGCATGAAACGCGCACGCGCGCTCAAAACAACGACGTAATTTCAGCCAAAACTCGAGTGTCTCTTATTGTCTGTGTCTGCATGTTTTTCCAGCATGTAATTCTGTTGTCAATAAAAACAAAAACACTGATCTGACGTTTTTTTTCACAACGTTATTACTTGTCACTTTAAGCCCAGGAGGGAGTTAGCGATTAGCGATGTTTAGCTTAGCTTAGTTTAACAGAAGTATCTTCACTTTTAACATGACTTCCCGTGGTCGTAGAGGGCTGGTCGACGGCTTAAAATGACCGTGTAGACCTGTAGACCTTATCCAGCTATAGTCTTGTGTTTCTACCCCGGGCATAGCCGGTGTTATTCACGGACAAACACTCCTGTTAGAGTGGTTCTAGTACACTGGACATAGGTAACACATAGAGAGGCTTCTCCTCTCTCTCTCCATCCTACACTACACTACACTACGCATCCTATACTACACTACACTACGCTAGCTCGCGGTGTTCGGGTGACAGCCAGGGCGCGTTCGTAAATACGCTCTGGAAATCTGATCAGCACTCACGGAATGCCTCTTGTCCAATCAAATGACTTGGTCCCTTTATGACGTTGAACCCAGTGTGCGCTCCGGGGCTCTCAGAGCGAATTTACGAACGCAGCCTCAAGTTCAATACTCGCGACACACACGGACTGGTCCAGTTTCAGCGCTTGTGGGTGTGTCTAGCGCTGTGAAGGTCTGAAAAGCGGCCTAAATCTTCTTTTTTTTTTTGGGGTTGAGAAATCTGAATGGTGGCGGAGGAAATTCCATCGTGGCGGTCCGCCACGATGAAATGCATGTAGAGGAAACACTGACTACCTCTATACTACCTCTATACTACCTCTCTACTACCTCTATACTACCTCTCTACTACCTCTCTACTACCTCTATACTACCTCTCTACTACCTCTATACTACCTCTATACTACCTCTATACTACCTCTCTACTACCTCTATACTACCTCTCTACTACCTCTATACTACCTCTATACTACCTCTCTACTACCTCTCTACTACCTCTCTACTACCTCTATACTACCTCTCTACTACCTCTATACTACCTCTATACTACCTCTATATACCTCTCTACTACCTCTCTACTACCTCTATACTACCTCTATACTACCTCTCTACTACCTCTCTACTACCTCTATACTACCTCTCTACTACCTCTCTACTACCTCTATACTACCTCTATACTACCTCTCTACTACCTCTCTACTACCTCTCTACTACCTCTCTACTACCTCTATACTACCTCTATACTACCTCTCTACTACCTCTCTACTACCTCTATACTACCTCTCTACTACCTCTCTACTACCTCTATACTACCTCTCTACTACCTCTCTACTACCTCTCTACTACCTCTATACTACCTCTATACTACCTCTCTACTACCTCTCTACTACCTCTATACTACCTCTATACTACCTCTCTACTACCTCTCTACTACCTCTATACTACCTCTCTACTACCTCTCTACTACCTCTCTACTACCTCTCTACTACCTCTCTACTACCTCTATACTACCTCTATACTACCTCTCTACTACCTCTATACTACCTCTCTACTACCTCTATACTACCTCTCTACTACCTCTCTACTACCTCTATACTACCTCTATACTACCTCTCTACTACCTCTCTACTACCTCTCTACTACCTCTCTACTACCTCTATACTACCTCTCTACTACCTCTCTACTACCTCTCTACTACCTCTCTACTACCTCTCTACTACCTCTCTACTACCTCTCTACTACCTCTCTACTACCTCTATACTACCTCTCTACTACCTCTCTACTACCTCTATACTACCTCTATACTACCTCTCTACTACCTCTATACTACCTCTCTACTACCTCTATACTACCTCTATACTACCTCTCTACTACCTCTCTACTACCTCTCTACTACCTCTATACTACCTCTCTACTACCTCTCTACTACCTCTCTACTACCTCTCTACTACCTCTCTACTACCTCTCTACTACCTCTCTACTACCTCTATACTACCTCTCTACTACCTCTCTACTACCTCTCTACTACCTCTATACTACCTCTCTACTACCTCTCTACTACCTCTCTACTACCTCTATACTACCTCTCTACTACCTCTATACTACCTCTATACTACCTCTCTACTACCTCTCTACTACCTCTCTACTACCTCTATACTACCTCTCTACTACCTCTCTACTACCTCTATACTACCTCTCTACTACCTCTATACTACCTCTCTACTACCTCTCTACTACCTCTCTACTACCTCTCTACTACCTCTCTACTACCTCTCTACTACCTCTATACTACCTCTCTACTACCTCTATACTACCTCTCTACTACCTCTCTACTACCTCTCTACTACCTCTCTACTACCTCTCTACTACCTCTCTACTACCTCTATACTACCTCTCTACTACCTCTATACTACCTCTCTACTACCTCTATACTACCTCTATACTACCTCTCTACTACCTCTCTACTACCTCTATACTACCTCTATACTACCTCTCTACTACCTCTCTACTACCTCTATACTACCTCTCTACTACCTCTCTACTACCTCTATACTACCTCTCTACTACCTCTATACTACCTCTCTACTACCTCTATACTACCTCTCTACTACCTCTATACTACCTCTATACTACCTCTCTACTACCTCTATACTACCTCTATACTACCTCTCTACTACCTCTCTACTACCTCTCTACTACCTCTATACTACCTCTCTACTACCTCTATACTACCTCTATACTACCTCTCTACTACCTCTATACTACCTCTCTACTACCTCTCTACTACCTCTCTACTACCTCTATACTACCTCTCTACTACCTCTCTACTACCTCTCTACTACCTCTCTACTACCTCTATACTACCTCTCTACTACCTCTCTACTACCTCTATACTACCTCTCTACTACCTCTATACTACCTCTATACTACCTCTATACTACCTCTCTACTACCTCTATACTACCTCTCTACTACCTCTATACTACCTCTATACTACCTCTCTACTACCTCTATACTACCTCTATACTACCTCTATACTACCTCTCTACTACCTCTATACTACCTCTCTACTACCTCTCTACTACCTCTCTACTACCTCTCTACTACCTCTATACTACCTCTCTACTACCTCTCTACTACCTCTCTACTACCTCTCTACTACCTCTATACTACCTCTCTACTACCTCTATACTACCTCTCTACTACCTCTATACTACCTCTATACTACCTCTATACTACCTCTCTACTACCTCTATACTACCTCTCTACTACCTCTCTACTACCTCTATACTACCTCTCTACTACCTCTATACTACCTCTATACTACCTCTATACTACCTCTCTACTACCTCTCTACTACCTCTATACTACCTCTATACTACCTCTCTACTACCTCTCTACTACCTCTCTACTACCTCTCTACTACCTCTATACTACCTCTCTACTACCTCTCTACTACCTCTCTACTACCTCTCTACTACCTCTATACTACCTCTCTACTACCTCTATACTACCTCTATACTACCTCTCTACTACCTCTCTACTACCTCTCTACTACCTCTATACTACCTCTCTACTACCTCTATACTACCTCTCTACTACCTCTCTACTACCTCTATACTACCTCTCTACTACCTCTATACTACCTCTATACTACCTCTCTACTACCTCTCTACTACCTCTCTACTACCTCTCTACTACCTCTATACTACCTCTATACTACCTCTCTACCACCTCTCTACTACCTCTCTACTACCTCTATACTACCTCTCTACTACCTCTATACTACCTCTCTACTACCTCTATACTACCTCTATACTACCTCTATACTACCTCTCTACTACCTCTATACTACCTCTATACTACCTCTATACTACCTCTATACTACCTCTCTACTACCTCTCTACTACCTCTCTACTACCTCTCTACTACCTCTCTACTACCTCTATACTACCTCTATACTACCTCTATACTACCTCTCTACTACCTCTATACTACCTCTATACTACCTCTATACTACCTCTATACTACCTCTATACTACCTCTATACTACCTCTCTACTACCTCTATACTACCAGTGTTTCCTCCAGGAATTTTTACAATGGTGGCGGGTAGTGCTGACCGCGCGCACGCGCATGAAACGCGCACGCGCGCTCAAAACAACGACGTAATTTCAGCCAAAACTCGAGTGTCTCTTATTGTCTGTGTCTGCATGTTTTTCCAGCATGTAATTCTGTTGTCAATAAAAACAAAAACACTGATCTGACGTTTTTTTTCACAACGTTATTACTTGTCACTTTAAGCCCAGGAGGGAGTTAGCGATTAGCGATGTTTAGCTTAGCTTAGTTTAACAGAAGTATCTTCACTTTTAACATGACTTCCCGTGGTCGTAGAGGGCTGGTCGACGGCTTAAAATGACCGTGTAGACCTGTAGACCTTATCCAGCTATAGTCTTGTGTTTCTACCCCGGGCATAGCCGGTGTTATTCACGGACAAACACTCCTGTTAGAGTGGTTCTAGTACACTGGACATAGGTAACACATAGAGAGGCTTCTCCTCTCTCTCTCCATCCTACACTACACTACACTACGCATCCTATACTACACTACACTACGCTAGCTCGCGGTGTTCGGGTGACAGCCAGGGCGCGTTCGTAAATACGCTCTGGAAATCTGATCAGCACTCACGGAATGCCTCTTGTCCAATCAAATGACTTGGTCCCTTTATGACGTTGAACCCAGTGTGCGCTCCGGGGCTCTCAGAGCGAATTTACGAACGCAGCCTCAAGTTCAATACTCGCGACACACACGGACTGGTCCAGTTTCAGCGCTTGTGGGTGTGTCTAGCGCTGTGAAGGTCTGAAAAGCGGCCTAAATCTTCTTTTTTTTTTTGGGGTTGAGAAATCTGAATGGTGGCGGAGGAAATTCCATCGTGGCGGTCCGCCACGATGAAATGCATGTAGAGGAAACACTGACTACCTCTATACTACCTCTATACTACCTCTCTACTACCTCTATACTACCTCTCTACTACCTCTCTACTACCTCTATACTACCTCTCTACTACCTCTATACTACCTCTATACTACCTCTATACTACCTCTCTACTACCTCTATACTACCTCTCTACTACCTCTATACTACCTCTATACTACCTCTCTACTACCTCTCTACTACCTCTCTACTACCTCTATACTACCTCTCTACTACCTCTATACTACCTCTATACTACCTCTATATACCTCTCTACTACCTCTCTACTACCTCTCTACTACCTCTATACTACCTCTATACTACCTCTCTACTACCTCTCTACTACCTCTATACTACCTCTCTACTACCTCTCTACTACCTCTATACTACCTCTATACTACCTCTCTACTACCTCTCTACTACCTCTATACTACCTCTCTACTACCTCTATACTACCTCTATACTACCTCTCTACTACCTCTCTACTACCTCTATACTACCTCTCTACTACCTCTCTACTACCTCTATACTACCTCTCTACTACCTCTCTACTACCTCTCTACTACCTCTATACTACCTCTATACTACCTCTCTACTACCTCTCTACTACCTCTATACTACCTCTATACTACCTCTCTACTACCTCTCTACTACCTCTATACTACCTCTCTACTACCTCTCTACTACCTCTCTACTACCTCTCTACTACCTCTCTACTACCTCTATACTACCTCTATACTACCTCTCTACTACCTCTATACTACCTCTCTACTACCTCTATACTACCTCTCTACTACCTCTCTACTACCTCTATACTACCTCTATACTACCTCTCTACTACCTCTCTACTACCTCTCTACTACCTCTCTACTACCTCTCTACTACCTCTCTACTACCTCTCTACTACCTCTCTACTACCTCTCTACTACCTCTCTACTACCTCTCTACTACCTCTCTACTACCTCTATACTACCTCTCTACTACCTCTCTACTACCTCTATACTACCTCTATACTACCTCTCTACTACCTCTCTACTACCTCTATACTACCTCTCTACTACCTCTATACTACCTCTATACTACCTCTCTACTACCTCTCTACTACCTCTCTACTACCTCTATACTACCTCTCTACTACCTCTCTACTACCTCTCTACTACCTCTCTACTACCTCTCTACTACCTCTCTTCTACCTCTATACTACCTCTATACTACCTCTATACTACCTCTCTACTACCTCTCTACTACCTCTCTACTACCTCTATACTACCTCTCTACTACCTCTCTACTACCTCTATACTACCTCTCTACTACCTCTATACTACCTCTCTACTACCTCTCTACTACCTCTCTACTACCTCTCTACTACCTCTCTACTACCTCTCTACTACCTCTATACTACCTCTCTACTACCTCTCTACTACCTCTCTACTACCTCTATACTACCTCTCTACTACCTCTCTACTACCTCTCTACTACCTCTCTACTACCTCTCTACTACCTCTCTACTACCTCTATACTACCTCTCTACTACCTCTCTACTACCTCTCTACTACCTCTATACTACCTCTATACTACCTCTCTACTACCTCTCTACTACCTCTATACTACCTCTATACTACCTCTCTACTACCTCTCTACTACCTCTCTACTACCTCTATACTACCTCTCTACTACCTCTCTACTACCTCTATACTACCTCTCTACTACCTCTATACTACCTCTCTACTACCTCTATACTACCTCTCTACTACCTCTATACTACCTCTATACTACCTCTCTACTACCTCTATACTACCTCTATACTACCTCTCTACTACCTCTCTACTACCTCTCTACTACCTCTATACTACCTCTCTACTACCTCTATACTACCTCTATACTACCTCTCTACTACCTCTATACTACCTCTCTACTACCTCTCTACTACCTCTCTACTACCTCTATACTACCTCTCTACTACCTCTCTACTACCTCTCTACTACCTCTCTACTACCTCTATACTACCTCTCTACTACCTCTCTACTACCTCTATACTACCTCTCTACTACCTCTATACTACCTCTATACTACCTCTATACTACCTCTCTACTACCTCTATACTACCTCTCTACTACCTCTCTACTACCTCTATACTACCTCTCTACTACCTCTATACTACCTCTATACTACCTCTATACTACCTCTCTACTACCTCTATACTACCTCTCTACTACCTCTATACTACCTCTATACTACCTCTCTACTACCTCTATACTACCTCTCTACTACCTCTCTACTACCTCTCTACTACCTCTCTACTACCTCTATACTACCTCTCTACTACCTCTCTACTACCTCTCTACTACCTCTATACTACCTCTCTACTACCTCTCTACTACCTCTCTACTACCTCTATACTACCTCTCTACTACCTCTCTACTACCTCTATACTACCTCTTTACTACCTCTCTACTACCTCTATACTACCTCTCTACTACCTCTATACTACCTCTATACTACCTCTATACTACCTCTCTACTACCTCTCTACTACCTCTATACTACCTCTATACTACCTCTCTACTACCTCTCTACTACCTCTCTACTACCTCTCTACTACCTCTCTACTACCTCTATACTACCTCTCTACTACCTCTCTACTACCTCTCTACTACCTCTCTACTACCTCTATACTACCTCTCTACTACCTCTCTACTACCTCTCTACTACCTCTATACTACCTCTCTACTACCTCTATACTACCTCTCTACTACCTCTCTACTACCTCTATACTACCTCTCTACTACCTCTATACTACCTCTATACTACCTCTCTACTACCTCTCTACTACCTCTCTACTACCTCTATACTACCTCTCTACTACCTCTCTACTACCTCTCTACTACCTCTATACTACCTCTATACTACCTCTATACTACCTCTATACTACCTCTATACTACCTCTCTACTACCTCTCTACTACCTCTATACTACCTCTCTACTACCTCTCTACTACCTCTATACTACCTCTCTACTACCTCTATACTACCTCTATACTACCTCTCTACTACCTCTATACTACCTCTCTACTACCTCTCTACTACCTCTCTACTACCTCTATACTACCTCTCTACTACCTCTCTACTACCTCTATACTACCTCTCTACTACCTCTCTACTACCTCTATACTACCTCTCTACTACCTCTCTACTACCTCTCTACTACCTCTCTACTACCTCTCTACTACCTCTCTACTACCTCTCTACTACCTCTATACTACCTCTCTACTACCTCTCTACTACCTCTCTACTACCTCTATACTACCTCTCTACTACCTCTCTACTACCTCTCTACTACCTCTATACTACCTCTCTACTACCTCTCTACTACCTCTATACTACCTCTCTACTACCTCTCTACTACCTCTCTACTACCTCTATACTACCTCTCTACTACCTCTCTACTACCTCTATACTACCTCTCTACTACCTCTATACTACCTCTCTACTACCTCTATACTACCTCTCTACTACCTCTCTACTACCTCTCTACTACCTCTCTACTACCTCTCTACTACCTCTCTATACCTCTCTACTACCTCTATACTACCTCTATACTACCTCTATACTACCTCTCTACTACCTCTCTACTACCTCTCTACTACCTCTCTACTACCTCTCTACTACCTCTCTACTACCTCTCTACTACCTCTCTACTACCTCTCTACTACCTCTATACTACCTCTCTACTACCTCTATACTACCTCTATACTACCTCTATACCTCTCTACTACCTCTATACTACCTCTATACTACCTCTATACCTCTCTACTACCTCTACACTACCTCTCTACTACCTCTATACTACCTCTCTACTACCTCTATACTACCTCTATACTACCTCTATACCTCTCTACTACCTCTATACTACCTCTATACTACCTCTATACCTCTCTACTACCTCTATACTACCTCTATACTACCTCTATACCTCTCTACTACCTCTCTACTACCTCTCTACTACCTCTCTACTACCTCTCTACTACCTCTATACTACCTCTCTACTACCTCTCTACTACCTCTCTACTACCTCTATACTACCTCTCTACTACCTCTCTACTACCTCTCTACTACCTCTCTACTACCTCTCTACTACCTCTATACTACCTCTATACTACCTCTCTACTACCTCTATACTACCTCTCTACTACCTCTCTACTACCTCTCTACTACCTCTATACTACCTCTCTACTACCTCTCTACTACCTCTCTACTACCTCTATACTACCTCTCTACTACCTCTCTACTACCTCTATACTACCTCTCTACTACCTCTATACTACCTCTCTACTACCTCTCTACTACCTCTCTACTACCTCTATACTACCTCTCTACTACCTCTATACTACCTCTCTACTACCTCTCTACTACCTCTCTACTACCTCTATACTACCTCTCTACTACCTCTATACTACCTCTCTACTACCTCTCTACTACCTCTCTACTACCTCTATACTACCTCTCTACTACCTCTATACTACCTCTATACCTCTCTACTACCTCTCTACTACCTCTATACTACCTCTCTACTACCTCTCTACTACCTCTCTACTACCTCTATACTACCTCTATACTACCTCTCTACTACCTCTCTACTACCTCTCTACTACCTCTCTACTACCTCTCTACTACCTCTATACTACCTCTCTACTACCTCTCTACTACCTCTCTACTACCTCTCTACTACCTCTATACTACCTCTCTACTACCTCTATACTACCTCTATACTACCTCTACTACCTCTCTACTACCTCTCTACTACCTCTCTACTACCTCTCTACTACCTCTCTACTACCTCTCTACTACCTCTATACTACCTCTATACTACCTCTCTACTACCTCTCTACTACCTCTCTACTACCTCTCTACTACCTCTATACTACCTCTCTACTACCTCTCTACTACCTCTCTACTACCTCTATACTACCTCTCTACTACCTCTCTACTACCTCTATACTACCTCTCTACTACCTCTCTACTACCTCTATACTACCTCTATACTACCTCTCTACTACCTCTCTACTACCTCTATACTACCTCTATACTACCTCTCTACTACCTCTCTACTACCTCTATACTACCTCTCTACTACCTCTCTACTACCTCTATACTACCTCTATACTACCTCTATACTACCTCTATACTACCTCTCTACTACCTCTATACTACCTCTATACTACCTCTATACTACCTCTCTACTACCTCTCTACTACCTCTCTACTACCTCTATACTACCTCTATACTACCTCTCTACTACCTCTATACTACCTCTCTACTACCTCTCTACTACCTCTCTACTACCTCTATACTACCTCTCTACTACCTCTATACTACCTCTATACTACCTCTATACTACCTTTCTATACCTCTTTACTACCTCTCTACTACCTCTATATTACCCATAAAACCTGCAGGCCCACCACAGCCACATTACAATGAACAAATAGTAGAACATCAAGGTTTATTCATATCACACATGTTGGACTAATAAGCCGTACAATGTGTTTCATGATAAATACAAGAGAACAAATAGAAAACATGACAAGCAGGAATTAAAACAAATAGAATGCAAATAACTGAAAGTCCCCCCCCCCCCGTCTCTCTCTCTCCCAGTATGATCCAGGCATGTGGCAGCAGTGAGGAGGTGACAGGCTTGTCTCAGGCGGGACAGAAGATGTTTGAGAAGATTGAGAAGTCTCCCATCCCCATTGTAGCTGCCATAAACGGCTCCTGCCTGGGTGGAGGTCTGGAGGTGTGTGTTTCCCTGTGTGTGTGTCTTCGTGTGTGTGTGTCTTCGTGTGTGTGTGTGTGTGTGTGTGAGTGTGTGTGAGTGTGAGAGAGAGACACATATGTTAATGAGTTACAAACACAAAGGTCAGTTTGTCATCAGTTACAAAGGTTGAAACATAAATGTTCTCTCTCATATATCTCTGTGTGTTCTACCTGTGTTGTGGTGTGTGTGTGTGCGTCTGTGCGTGTGTGTGTGTGTGTGTGTGTGTGTGTGTGTGTGTGTGTGTGTGTGTGTGTAGTTTGCGATCGCCTGTCAGTACCGTGTGGCTACTAAGAGCAGGAAGACCATCCTGGGAACTCCAGAGGTGATGCTAGGTCTGCTGCCTGGAGCCGGGGGCACACAGAGACTGCCCAAGATGGTATACACACTACACACCTCCATACAGTACACACCTCCATATACACTACACACCTCCATACAAGTACACATCGTTACATTTATCAAACCACATTTTGTACAGAACTGTGCTAACAAAGGGAGAAGCTAAATCAAATCTGGAATATCTGGGATACTTAATCAAAAGTATTCCAGCCATGAGAATTCAAACAATAAAAAAAAATGTGTGGACTGTAGAGACTAATGCTGTGTGTGTGTGTGTGTGTGTGTGTGTGTGTGTGTGTGTGTGTGTGTGTGTGTGTGTGTGTGTGTGTGTGTGGTGTGTGTCTGTCTGTGTGTGTGTGTGTGTGTGGATCTGTCTGTCTGGTGTGGGTCTGTCTGTGTGTGTGTGTGTGTGTGTGTGTGTGTGTGTGTGTGTGTGTGTGTGTGTGGTGTGGATCTGTGTGTGTGTGTGGTGTGTGTCTGTCTGTGTGTGTGTGTGTGTGTGTGTGTATAGGTGGGTCTCCCCGGGGCGTTTGACATGATGCTGACTGGCAGGAACATCAAGGCAGATAAAGCCAAGAAGATGGGCCTGGTCCACCAGCTGGTCGACCCACTGGGTAGGAGTCTGTTCGCTTTCACATTTTTTTCACATTCCTTTACAACATAAAGGGGCGGTTTCCCAGACAAAGATGAAGGCTATTCCTTGTCTAACATCTCAGTTGAAGCTGCCTTTTAGTCCATGATTGGTTATAATAGGCCTAACATGGAGAAATGAACCCTTCAGGTCCTGGTCTGAAGCCTGCAGAGGAGAGGACCATAGAGTATCTAGAGGAGGTGGCTATCGGCGTGGCGAGAGGAATCGCCAACAAGAAAATCCCCCTGACCAAAGAGAAAGGCCTCATGCAGAGTAAGCTGCTGTAGCCACACATACACTGAACACACACACACACACACACACACACACACACACACACACATATAGTACACTAGAACACTTACATGATTAACACCAAAAAATACACTATGAACACTGCAATAACATGTGTGTGTGTGTGTGTGTGTGTGTGTGTGTGTGTGTGTGTGTAGAGCTGCAGGATACTGTGATGAGTCTTGGCCCAGTAAGGAACAAGATCTACAAAACGGTCAATGAGAAGGTGCAGAAACAAACCAAAGGACTTTACCCTGCTCCTGTCAAAATCATAGAGGTAAGATACACACACACACACACACACACACACACACACACTCACACTCACACACGCATATACTGTACACACACCTCTACACTACAAACATTCTCCCACAATCTGTCATTCACTCTCCCACCACACATGGAGTTCACACACACTCCCTCTGTCTGTTGTGTGTGTGTCAGAGTGTGCAGGCCGGGGTGGAGAAGGGAGCTGACGCTGGCTACCTGGCTGAATCTGAGGTGAGCTGCACATCTCCTCCTTAACCCTGGACCCTGCTCTGAGAACTACCTCCTTTATACTCCCACTTAAAGCCTATCTGCTTGAATTCCACAATTGAGTCTGTCTCTCTCTCTCTCTCTCTCTCTCTCTCTCTTTCAGAACTTTGGGAAACTAGCGATGACATCAGAATCCAGGGCTCTGATTGGTCTTTACCAGGGTCAGGTGATCTGTAAGAAGAACCGCTTCGGAACCCCAGAGAGGCCGGTGAAGTAAGCGCAGTGGGAGTGGGGCAGTTGTGGGGTGTCCAATCACAATGTCATCTAGTCCATACTGCCAGTGCTGTCTCTGGTCCAATGCTGAGGCCGTGTCTTTGTGTGATTGGTCAGGAACCTAGCGATCCTAGGGGCGGGGCTGATGGGAGCGGGCATCGCCCAGGTGTCGGTGGACAAGGGCCTGACCACTGTGCTGAAGGACACCACCGTGGATGGGATCAGCAGGGGAGAACAACAGGTCTACAAAGGGTAAATGTGCACACACTCACACACTATTGTATGGGCTGTACTGTGTGTCTGTCTTTGAGCAGCATGGTTATGACAGAGAGTCACCACTAGAGGCCGCCACTTAAGGACTGCAGCATAGGCGTGAATGCAACAGTTATGTTTCTGATGTTCATATCTCTCCTTAACTTTACACCATTAGTCTTTTACAGACCCAGAAAAAGCTCATACACACAAACATTTTTTTTTTCACACTTATGTTTTTATTGAGTTTTCATGAAACATTGACAACACAACACATAAACAACAAAAAACAACAATATACACACTAGTTGTCTGGAGATACACATAATAAAATGCACAGCTTACTCTTAGGTGTCAACTCTGTAAATATTCCACTTTTCCCATTTCCTATTGAATGCGTTTTCTTGGATTCTCAGAACGTATGTCAACTTTTCCATAACAAAAAGATCTTGTACAATTTCCAGCCACTGTTCCTGTTTCGGAGCGTTCACATTAAGCCAATTCCTGGTTATAGCTTTCTTACTAGCTGCAAGCAAAACCTTAGTCAGATAGAGATCGCCTCCCCCCACAACATCTTTAATGTTCCCAAGATACATCACCGGGCAGGTATTTGGGATTCCATATCCCATAATAGTTTTGATTGATTGATTGATTGAAAACTTTATTAGAAGATTTGCAGAAGTAGGTACATGAAAGTACATATTACATACAAGGTCAACTAACAGGATAAAAACCCAAGAAAGCCACTGGCTTATTTCAATTGGGGTCCTTGATACTCAATTAATCGTTACATGTAAGACAGACAACTGTCTTAACTGCATTAACCATCTCCCAATATGGCCTTATCTTTGTACAGTTCCAGAAAATGTGCGAGTGGTCAGCCTCCATGTACCCACACATCCTCCAGCACTGTTGCTGTACGCCAAGTTGCTTGCTCTTTATTCTGGGTGTTATGAAAAAGCGAGTCAGGTTCTTCCAGCAGAACTCCCTCCATACTAATGAGTTTGTGGATGTAAATTGCGTCTCACACATTTGAAACCATTCTTCCTCTGATATTTGGATTTTCAACTCTGCTTCCCATTTTGCTTTTATGTAAAGAGTCGAGTCCCCCCTGCTTCCCCCCAAAGCCTGATAGAAAGCAGAGATGATCCGAGACCCCCTCTGCTGGTATGCATCCACAATCACCCCAGTCACAGTATCTAAAGATTCATCTGCATTCAACTTTATCGTTTTAACAAAATAGTGTCTTAATTGCATGTATCTAAAATAATCCCTGTCTAGAATACCATAATCCGTCTGTAGATCCTGGAAACTCCTCAATTCACCCTTCTCTGAAACCGTACACATTGCCGTCATGCCCTTTCGCACCCATTCTTTGAAAGTTGAATCATACACCCCTGGTTTGAAATTGGAATCGTATGCAAACCACCTCAGCGCGTGGACCCCTCTCTTTAATTTGTATTTTGTTACTACCGCCTTCCAGACTTCTAGTGTAAATGCAACTATTGGATCCATCTCACCTCTCAGAGCCCTCACCAAATTTCTATCCCCCACCAAGGCCTGAACGTGATGACCCTGCACTTCCCTTTCCATATCTTTCCATCTAGATTCATAATCGGGTCTACACCAGCAGGCCAAAGGTCTGAGCTGAGCTGCATAAAAGTATTCCCTGAGATTTGGTAAAGCCATTCCCCCTTTACTCTTAGGCAGCTGAAGCGTCGTAAATTTTATTCTTGGTCTTTTACTATTCCAAACGAATCTAGAAATCATTCTGTCCCAGGTTACAAATTTATTTTGGGGGACATCGATTGGAAGAGACTGGAAGAAATACAGCAGCCTAGGCAGGATATTCATTTTAACAGTTTGTATTCTGGCACTGAAGTCTAAAGGAAGAGTGGACCACCTTTCTACATCCTTTCGAATATTGTCATCAATTTTGTTGTAATTAGCTTCAAACAGGTTGGAAAATGTTTTGGTTATATTTACACCAAGGTAGGTCATTATTTTGGAATTCCATTTTAGGTTGTATGCACGTCTAATTTGTTGTGATGGGGAATAATTAAATGTAAGAATTTGTGTTTTTGTTATGTTCACTTTATATCCTGAGTAGTAACCATATATTTCAAGTAGGTTCATCAGCTTTGGGAAACATACGTCAGGTTGTTCAAGAAAAACTATAATATCATCCGCAAAAAGCCCAATGATATGATCTTTCCCCCCTATATTACACACAAACATTTGATGCAAAGAATTTTTTTTTTTTTTTGGGGAATGCATTAAGAAATGGAACGAATGGTAGTGAAAACAAAAGTAATATTTGAACATAATAAGTTCAGTTCAAGTGCTGCAATTAGTTGGATTTGTGAGATTCTGTGTGTCAATCTTCAGCTGTATTGTCTGTCTGAAATCTCTTACCATTGAATGTTCCTCCCTGTTCACCCACCCATGGGCTTCAGGACCTTATATATCTATCTATAGAGGGAGAGAGAGTGAGAGAGATAACATGCATTAATTACGTGACGTAGGTGGACATATCAGGTAGAGGTATCAAGGTAAATGTTACCACATAAGTGTAGGGCTGCTCTTGTTCATACCTTTGTGTCATGTTGTCAATTTGACCTGCTGGGATGCAGGTGGACTTCCTGTCTCTTTCTTGTGAGGAACTTCCTATGGGGTCATCTTATTAGTCAGCCTGCATTGTTCCTCTGGAGAGAACCCTTTCATTTCTCTCCATCTCCTCAGATCTCTCTGTCATATCCTTCTGTTCCTCTCCTCCTTTGTCATCCTTTCATCATGGCTGTCTAATCGGGGTCTGCATCTCTTTTTCCTCTCTCTTTCTTTCTTCTATTTTCATATCCTTCCTTTTATGTTCTTGTGGTTTTGTTTTAAAGGAAACCATAATTCTCAAAATATTTTCCTATCTTTTGAAGTAGCGTGTAAGCCAGAAGTGACTGTACAAGCTACTGTACGATAAACCTTCATCATTTTGCTTAGGTCTGTGCTGCCTGTACCAGAGTAATGAAGGTGTATTTGAATAGTAGACTTGAGTCACTCCTGGCCCATAGTCATAGGTTGCTGCCCAGGTAAGGATAAGATAAATTAAGGATAAGTTCTCCTTTCCTCTCCACACACACTTTTCTCTCCGTCTTTTTGGTTTCTTTTCGTCTCTAAGAGAGTCGTCGCTGTCTGTCCATTCTTCATCGGCGTGTGGACCTGCTTTCTTTTTGACGCTACCCTGTTTCTCGTTCTTCTTTTCTGTTTGTTTGACTATCTCCACCACGTTATCTGTGTCGGTCCGTTCTTCATCACTCTCCTCTGTCTCCCCATCGCTCTGGACGTTGCCTTTCGTGTCCTCATCCTTTTGCTTTATTCCATCGCTCACGCCATCCTCACGTGTCTGTCCATTCTTCCAGACTATTGTCTGTCTCAACCTTTCTGTTTCTTTCCAAGTTTGCCCTCTCACCATTGGCAGTTGTTTCTCGTCTCTCACTAGAGTCAGTCTGTGACCCCCTCTCTTCATCGCATTCCAAGGATTCCTCCTCTTTCTCTGCTCTGTGTTTCTCCTCTTTCACTCCCTCCACCTCTTTTCTCTCCTCCACCTTTCTTGTTGTCTTTATTTTCGATCTCTCTCATCCTCCTCTCCGGTTTCTTCTTTTTTATCTTCCTCAGGCGTTTTCTCATTCTTTTCCTGCATGATCTCCCCCTCAAGCTTTCTCTTTCTTAATCTGTCATCCCCCTGCTCTCTCTCCTCCTCGTACTCCCCCTTTCTTCTCCACTCCGTTGTCTTTCTTTCCTCTCCCTTTCTCATTAGGTTATTTATTATTATTTTTATTTTTTTTATTGTTTTTCAGATTTTATCCCCTTTTTCACCCAATTTGGTAGCCAATTGAACCCAACCTAGCATCCAATTATCCCCTGCCTATTGCGTAGGATCCGCCGCAAGACCCCGTGGCCGGCAGTCCCAGAGGAGGGCGCCAGGCAGACTAGCTGACTGGCTCCTCGAGCCCAGTACCGTTACTCCAGCACCAGACGGGGGCGGTGTTGCGCGACGGATCCTTGTCCGGAACTACTCCTATACCGCCATCCAATATGTCGCTCCCCGTGTGTGCCCCAGCCATATCCGGATCTGGCGAGCTGGGATACGATCCCAGTCCCCGGTGGGCAACTTGCACTAGTGGCCAGTGCTTAGACCGCTACACCACCGCGGGGCACAGGTTATTGATTGTTGCCTTTATCTCCTCAACCGTTGCCTTCCCCTGTTGCCGCCTCTCCTCTAAGCTTGCCGTCCCTCTTTCTCTCTCATCCTCCTCTCTCTTCCTTTCCAGACCGTTAATTTTCTCAAATTCAGTCTCTTCTTGCTGTCTTGGTCTGCCTCTCTCTTTCTTTCCTTTCCCTTGATTCCCTCTTAGAGTTTTGTTCCATGAACAACTCAAGGTACATTCCTTCCTTCTTTTTTCTTGGTTCTCCTCCCTCCCTTCCCTCTCTTTTCTCTTTTCATCCCTCATTCTCTCCTGCGGACTGTGTTGCTTTCTCTGCTTATTTTTTTGCCTCATTTTTCTCTTTTGCATTTCGCTCTGTCCTCTACCTCTCTTCTCAGCTCCTTCTTCAGGATTTCTTTGATCGAATCCTCTTCCTCCATTTTGCATCTCTCCTCATTCTCCCTCTTGTCCTCCTCCTCCTCCCCCGTTCTGTCTCTTCTCTTCTCTTCTCTGGAACTCCCTCCCCACAGTGTTCCGCAACGCCCCCACCCTGGACTCCTTCAAACTAGCCCTCAAAACCCATCTGTTCTCCAAGGCATTTGGCCCCTAGTCATTGTTTTAGTTTTTGCTTTGTTTGTTTTCTGTTTTGTCTGTCCGTTTCATCCACTTGTACAGCGTCCTTGGGTTTTTGAAAGGCGCTATATAAATTAAAGTTATTATTATTATTATTCTCTTCCTCTCCTCTAAGTCTTTCTCTTCTATCCCTCTCTCCCTCTTTAGGAGTTCCTCGTCCTTCCTCCGCTGTGTGTCTTTGTCATTCTCTCCATCTCCATCTTCCTATTTCTTCTTTCAATCTTCCTCTCCTCCTCCAGCCTCTCATAGTTCCCCTCGCTCCCATTCTCTCCATCCGTCTTCAGACGTTTTCACAAAGCTCCAGATCTTGAGTGGGACTTTCCTCGCCAGTTTGTGTAATCTGTCCATCCTGCTCTCTTTGTGCTCTAGCCAAGCCCACCTCCTCATCACCAAAACACCAGTGGTCATTATTCCACTTCTCCATAAGAACTGTGATGGAGAGAGGTAGAGTTGTGGGATGTAAAGCAGACCTGTTGTGTCTCTATCAAAGGTGTGCAATGCTACAGTTTAACAATACAGTATATTAAAACACACATAGAACAAACATGAAACAAAAACAAATTCACCCGATTCTATTACATCTGATCTTAAAATAAGTAAGTAAGTAAGTAAGTAAGTAAGTAAGTAAAGCTTTATTTATATAGCACCAGACCTTTCATACAAGAAATGCAGCTCAAAGTGCTTTACAACAGGAATAAGAACATAAAGTGAATATAATAAAAACATATACAAGCATAGAATGAATATAAAAGCAGGGGAAAGGTATTCTGCTGATGAGGAGATAGCGATTACTAAGCATTAAGACAGAGGTTGTACATTGTTTTCCTTTTTTAAATGTATTTTTATTGTATTTTATTTTGACCTTTTCTTCTGCCTCTGCAGTTTGATGGATGTGGTATGCACATGGTATCTCACAATGCACCCAGAAATCCCAGAATGCACTTGTGGCCGTTTGCCAAACCCCTGTGGTTTGAGTAACAGTGTGTTCCATCTGACTCACCTCTAACTGATGTCTTACCATACCACCTAGGTTGAACGATAAGGTGAAGAAGAGGGCTCTGACGTCGTTTGAGCGTGACTCGACCCTGTCCAACCTCTCCACTCAGCTGGACTACTCAGGCTTCCACACAGCAGACATGGTCATAGAGGCTGTGTTTGAGGACCTCAGCATCAAACATAGAGTACTGAAGGAGGTGGAGGCAGTGAGTATATACACGCCATGTAGCTGACGCTTTTATCCAAAGCGACTTCCATTGCAGTGAGTGCATACATTTTCAGTATATATGGTCCCAGCGGGAATCGAACCCACAACCTAAGTGCTGTTAGCGCCATGCTCTACCAACTGAGCCACAGAGGACCACGTACACACACGTACACACACGTACACACACGTACACACACGTACACACACGTTCACTCACTCACTCACTCTCTCTCTCTATCTACACACGTTAATGTACATGCTATACACACACAGAGGACGGTATGTGCCATGTGTATATATAGCTGATGCACATCTAAATATGAGTGTGTGTGTGTAACTGTGTCTGTGTTGCTAGGTGATTCCTGACCACTGTGTCTTTGCTACCAACACCTCAGCCCTGCCCATCAAAGACATCGCCGCTGCCAGCAAACGCCCCGAGAAGGTCAGTCACACACACACACACACTGAACCAAAAACAGACTAATATTTCTTTAGAGAGTAAACACAAATGTTGTCATTTGTTGTTGATGTGTGTGTGTGTGTGTGTGTGTGCGCACGTGTGTGCAGGTGATAGGCATGCACTACTTCTCTCCAGTCGATAAGATGCAGCTGTTGGAGATCATCACCACAGACAAGACGTCCAAAGACACCACCGCCTCCGCTGTCAGCGTGGGACTGAAACAGGGGAAGATCATCGTCGTCGTGGGGGTGAGCACACACACGAGAGACACACACACACACACAGTGGGGAGGACATTATAATGTAGGGACACATTCATTTAATGGACTTACTCTTCCCTCTCTCCTTTTCTCTCTCTGTCTCTCTCCTCTCCTTCTCTCTCTCTCTCTCTCTCTCTCCCTCTCCCTCTAGGATGGTCCAGGGTTCTACACCACTCGTTGCCTGGCGCCCATGCTGGCGGAGGCTGTCAGGCTGTTACAGGTCAGTCACACACACACACACACACACACACACACACACAACACACAACACACACAGAGATGGAACAATCAGCTCGTCTGCTCAGAGATATAGAACCACTTTAACCGCTAACGGCAAGACCTTTGTGGGCGGGTTTTCTTGCAGGAGGGGGTGGGGCCAAAGAAGCTCGACGCCTTGACGACAGGCTTCGGCTTCCCGGTTGGCCTGGCGACGCTGGCCGACGAGGTCGGCATCGACGTGGCCGCCCACGTGGCAGAGGTAGCTTCAACGTCATGTGACATGGCGTCATTCTGAGGGGGGGGTTATACAGAAGATAGACATCATTAGACCTGGGGTACCAGAGGTGTGCTCTCTCATAGCACTTATAGTTGTGTGTGGGTGTGGGTGTGGGTGTGGGTGGGGGTGGGGGTGGGCGGCTGTGGCGCAGGAGGTAAAGCCGCTGTCTAATGATCTCAAGGTTGGCAGACTGGCGGTTCGAGCCCCGGCTGGCCACATGTCGAAGGGTCCTTGGGCAAGACACTGAACCCCAAATTGCTCCCAGTGAGCGAGCCGGCGCCTTGCATGGTAGCTTGCCACCATTGGTGTGTGAATGAGTCTGTGAATGAGAGGCCGTTGTAAAGCACTTTGCATAAAGGTGCTATATAAGTGCACAGTGAGTCCATTTACCATTCGTGTGTCTGTGTGTAGGATCTGGGCAAAGCTTTCGGCTCTCGCTTCGGTGGAGGAAATGTGGATGTCCTCAAGACCCTGGTGGAGAAAGGCTTCAAAGGTAAGAGTTACCGGTAGTCCTGATACACACACACACACACACACACACACACATACACACATTCTACACGCATGTTGTAGTAAGGAGGCTAATGTGTGTGTGT
Organism: Nansenia antarctica; assembly: GCF_963989245.1. Lineage (NCBI taxonomy): Eukaryota > Metazoa > Chordata > Actinopteri > Argentiniformes > Microstomatidae > Nansenia > Nansenia antarctica. The sequence goes on along the minus strand of NC_137688.1, from coordinate 55,803,684 downwards.
GTGTGTGTGTGTGTGTGTGTGTGTGTGTGTCTGTGTCTGTGTCTGTGTCTGTGTCTGTGTCTGTGTCTGTGTCTGTGTCTGTGTCTGTGTCTGTGTCTGTGTCTCTGTCTGTGTCTGTGTCTGTGTCTGTGTCTCTGTCTGTGTCTGTGTCTCCAGGTCGTAAGTCCGGTAAGGGATGCTACGTCTATGGAAAGGGGAAGAAGGACAAGAGTGTGAACCAGGAAGCTGAAGAAATCCTCCTGAGATTTAAACTAGTGGCACCTCCCACCGTGTAAGAGACTCCTCTTTCCTATTCATCAACCCCCGCCCTTTCCTGTGTGTATTCTCTAATCTCTTCTCCTGGCTCAACTGTAGGTGCGTTTCCATAAGACAGTCTGATTCGCATTTCGAGGTGATTCGCATCAGTTTGAGATGATTCGCATGAGACATTTTATGGAAACGGCTTGATTCGCACAAAGCTCGCTTGAGGTGGTTTTTGCCTTATGTGAATCACCTCTCATTTGTATCAAGGTTTATGGAAACAGGTCATTCGAATAAACTCGCGTCTCCCTGGTTATTCCCTTACTCGTGATGAAAACATGTCTGCTAAACATGTCTTGGCAAACAGCAAAGAAATGCCACAATATACCAGGACTTAAGAAACGAGATGCCCTACAAAGGATTTGACATTGTGTTTTTTGCATTGCAGTTGGGACAGTTCTTTACATCAACTATATACATGTAAATACTGACGAAATACTCTGGCAAAATTAAGTTTTACGTAGCTTAGCTTATTCGCTCCAACCAAGTTAATGGAAACGCTCCACATTTCATGGAAACGCTCCACATTTCATGATTCGCATTTCGAAATTCGCTGAACTTTTATGGAAACACAACTTGTGTGTGTGCGTGTGCGCCCTTGTTTGTTGCAGGTCGAGTGACTCCGACGTCCAGCTCCGGTTGGTGTCCCGCTTTGTCAACGAGGCAGTGATGTGTCTGCAGGAGGGGATCCTGAGTAACCCAGTGGAGGGAGACATCGGCGCTGTGTTCGGACTGGGCTTCCCCCCCTGCCTGGGCGGTACGACACACTATACACACACACACACACACACACACACCACACACAGACATAAACGCAAACTGTGTTTGTTGCTAGTTAATCGTTCATCTCTCTGTTGGTCTCCAGGTCCATTCAGGTATGTGGACTCGATCGGGGCGGACCGCCTGGTGGCCATAATGAGCCGCTTTGAAGCTGTTTATGGTAATCAGTTCGCTCCCTGCCAGCTGCTATTGGACCACGCCAAGGATTCAACCAGGAAGTTCCACAAGTAACCCGGCCCCCTCCCTCCCTCACTCTCTCCGTCACCTCAACAAAAGAAAAAAAACTTTCCTAGTCAGCTAGCTTCACCACCGCGGGAATAACTTTGGGCAGTTTTTTAATAGTTTTTTTTTGTTTATAGCCATAAAATGATTTGGTCATGAAACCGGTATGAATGCAGTCTGTGAAGATTACTAATGCCCTGTTCCAAATTCACCCCCTGGTCCTTATCTCTTAGGCTGCTGTGTAGATCCTGCTGGACGGGGATAATGGTAATGGGTCAACGTTGCCCATTAGACTGTGGTGGAATTAATCTATAAGTGGATGAACGTCATTGCTTACTCTCACCTGAGGCTTTCAGATCTAGGGGCCAGGGTTGGGTTTGGGCGCCTCCTCCTGCCTTATTAACTCAGGACTGTTAGCTAGGCCTTTTGCACTTAAGAGCGTGTCTCTGATGACTGTGTGTTACTTTGTGTCGGAAGTCGTTTATTTTGTAAATCTGTGAATTATGCAATGAGACTCAATGATGATGGCCTTATCTTCAATAAACCACGCAACCTCCAACTCTGTCTGTGTCTGTGTAATTTCTGACACAAAAAAAACCAACAAGGATGAAGGACCCTCAGTTCAGAGGTCATTAAGGCCTCTATTTATTCATCTTTTACAACTCTTTAATGGTTACATCACACAAAGCTGATCAGTGTGTTGATTTACCAGAGCCACGTAGACCCTTCTATATATGACTGGTTTAGACTACAGTCTAAAGTTAAACATCATCATCACTATCTGTAGAGAGGCACAAACAACAACACCGCATAACGCAGTGGTAACCGTAGTGAATCGTCATGGCGACATAGCCCCCAGTACCGTCATGGCCGCCTGTTGCGGTCAGAGACGCAGTTATGGGGTTACCATAGTGACTGCCTGCAGCAGGCAGTGGTTAGTAAACTTTAGACACGGTCTTTCATTAAAAACGGGAGAAGTTTTCCTCTCTTCAGTCACTCCCTTTAACCTCTCCTCATCGTCAAACACAGCCTCGCTGCGTTACAGTTGCCCAGTTCCACTGAAGAGGAATATAATTAATCTGTGAACTGTGAAGATGTAGTGGCTAGAGGCCTGAATGAAGCCTAGGGGGCTAATTGTGCTTCAAGAATCAGTCTTGGTCCAGTTTCACAGATACACCACAGGATGGCAGTGTCGAGCTGAGTTCTATCCCTCAAGAGCTTCTGCCCCAATTAGGGAGGGTCAGTCACCCGGTTGGTTTGATCAGAAGGCACATTCAGGACGGCTCCATGGTGAGCAGGCACATAATCAGGACAGGCAGCTGTGTGGGTGTGTGTATGTGCATTTGTGTGTGTATGTATATTTGTGTGTGTGTGTGTGTGTTAGATCTTGGGCCTCCAGCCTTGTATGAACTGAGTGATCTTGGTGACGTGCAGCCGGCTCAGGTGGAAGTCATGTGACAGGATCTCCTCGTTGAGCTGCACCAGGAGGCTGCCGTCGATCCGCTCTCTCTGGAACACGCCCACCGCCGCCTCCGATAGGCCGATGAACCTCAGACAGGCGGACACCTCTTCCAATGAGAGCGCCGACAGGTCGGCGGGCGGGCGCCAGGTAGGGTCGCTCGTCCCGGCGGACACTTCGACGACCCCGGGGGTCCCCCCCCCGCCCTCGGCGCCTCGGGAGAACTCTATCGTGTGGTTGGACGAGGGCTCGGGGGACGGGCACGGCGAGGGCCGCGCGAAGGGGTTCAGCGCTCCGAAGGGAGCGAATCGGCTCTGAGGGGGAGGCGGCCTCAGCTTAGGGCCAGAGTTATAGAAGCCCTGAGGGGCGGGGTCTGCCCACGGCTCGGCCCAGGTGGCCTGCGCCGGCTGGGGATTGGCAGTACAGTCTGCGTGGAGGGCAGGGATTGGCTCAGGGCTGGAGTGGGCTGGGTTAGGGGCGGGACAGTCACCCCAGGAGCACGGATAACAGTAGAGAGAGGAGTCTGGAGATGGGGAACAACTGGAGGGGGAGAGAGAGAGAGAGAGAGAGAGGGAGAGGGGAGGAGATGGAGAGAGTGTGAGAGAAAGACAAACAGATGCCCCATACAGACAGTAAGAAGTGTGTGTGTGTGTGTGTGTGTGTGTCTCACTTGTCCTGCAGGCCAGAGGAGTAGAAGGACAGAGTGGGTCTCGGGGAGTGGGAGGTCTTGGGGAAGCGTGGCGGGACCGGGGGGCTGGGGGCCGGACTAGAGGAGGAGCCTCCTTTAGAGCACCGAGGAGGAACAGGAGGAGCGATCAGGAACCGACACTCCTCCCTCACCTATACACACACACACACACACACACACAAAGAGAGCTAGCAACACACACTTCTTCCTTGCCTGGGAACAAGAGAAAGTAAGTG
>NC_137688.1:55769999-55794999 GCF_963989245.1 Nansenia antarctica | reverse complement strand
CACACACACACACACACACACACACACACACACAGCTCCCCCGCTGTGAGCTAACTAGTGGGAGACTAGACATTACAGCAGGATGGAGAATAGGTCACCGGATGGAGGGGTGTATTAAAGGTAGTGGACACAACAGAACACTACAGGTATCAACACATCCACAACTGTAAATAAATAACCACAAACATTGAGACTAAGCAAACAGTCCACAGTGGGGTCAACAGTCATGTTAATAAACACCCATTTGTCCTGCCTACTCACTTTCCAACACAAATACTACACGCACGCGCGCGCGCACACACGCACACACACACACACCACACACACACGCACACACACACACACACACACCACACACACACACACACACACACCACACACACACACACACACACACACGCACACACACACACACACACACACACACACACACACACACACACACACACACACACACACACACACACGCACACACAGTGTGGCCAGTTTCACGCATCAATATCCCTACTTGGCCCAACTCTGCGTAAATTAGTGCGCGAGAAGGAGAGGCGTGTGTTCGGTTTAAAAGGACAGGGTTGCGCGCTTTTGTCCGGGTGAGAATGTTGGAAACTTGGACGTTTCCTCGCGCTGCTCGTTAGTATTCAGAACACTCACCGGCAGATTACATCATTTACATATGAAAAGCGCGAGCAGCACTTTAGCGACACAACAGACACTTTGTCGCCTAAATAACTCAGCCACGGCACATACGAATTATATCCAAGAATTATATACGCTCTGGAAATTTAGTATGGGAGAAGATACACTGTTAACTAGTTCCGTTTAACTTTAGCGTCGTTAAACGATAATGATGAGGAACTTGGGAGATCTCCTTGATAAGTGTTTGAGCGCGGTTAGGCATCCGTTACATAGGGCCAGAGTGGCTATACCGAGAGGACGGTTTAACTCATTAACCTGTGCGCAATAACGGAGAAGTACGAGGGATAGACAGATGGGTGACGAGAAGAGGACTGATACAGGGACTGATCTGTGCGAAAGCGCTTTGATGAGATCTCCGTTAGTTGACTATAGCCTAGTCCTTACCGTGGGCGAGTCGGACCAGTGCGGGCAGCCGGAACTTGCTGACCACCGCGTCTAACGGCAGCGCCACCGGGCTCCACGCGACCTCCGCCGACGACTTCTCCATCCTCCCGGGTCATACCGGGCACGGACACGGGCTACCGGTGGCGGCGGGTGACGGCGGAGTCCGGATCGGTGCGGTTTGCACAGAGAATCTCGCCATGTTTTGAGATAGAGATAGAGTGCACCGCAAGCACGGCGTGGGCGGGGGAAACGAGAGCCCTCTCTGTCCCTGTGAGAATCCGCGCGGACACCTCCTATCTCGCACTTGCTCGTTCAACCGTTCAACCGGAGACGCTTTTTAGATGCGAGGTTGCCTCCCTCCTGCAAGCAGCGAATCAGCGGCTCAACCCCCGTAGGTCCGAAGAGTACCGGGACTGTTTTCTGATAAACCACTCTGATATAGAGTTCAAGATCGTAGTAGGCTATTTTTGGAATTCAGCCCAAATAGCGTTCTGGTTTCCCCTCATACAATCGCCTCTATCCCTCCCCACCTCTCCTCTTCTCAAATTGTGTAGGCCTAGGCTACATTGATGAGGTGGTGTTATAATGCAGTTTTCATAATTCATGTCAGATGAGCCTTGTTGAACTTGGAGGGGCAAATAAACTACCTTTCATCCTTTCATAGTAAAACCCATAGGCCTAATAGATAAACAATTCAAGTGCAGTCCCTGAACTCAGGCCTCAGGTACCCTCTGTGCCAATAACCAAATAAAATCATTCAGGAAATATGAAATCGGGCTGATTGAGGACGACACATTGTGTGTGAGTGGATGGGTAAAATGACTCAGTGGTGTGAAAGGTGAGAGGCCTATCCAGACCGTTTTATCTAGTACTGCTGGAAGAGTGAGGGGACGAGGCTTTGAATTGATTATACATGTACATTTTTGGCATTTAGCAGTCGCTTTATTCCAAAGCGACTTACAATCAATACATTTGACTGATGTATTGATGTACTGATTCTAGGCATTCATGTAGGGCCATACCTGAGGAGAATGGGTAAATAGAGCTCCATTGCTCTCTAATTGACTGGTGCACCAACCCAATCCTATCAGATCCTCAGTGCCACAAGATTAGCAGATAGGGTTTTTAAACTTTGGAATTAATAACTATTAAGGAAGAAAGAATGGGTTTGAAATATGGCATCAGGTAGGGAAGAACCTGCTGTACGCTCAATAGCCACCAGAGGACTCTAAACGATACACTGCCACATTAAGGTAAGGTGCATGGTGCGTTGCAATCACTCACCACGCACGCATGCGCGCGCACACACACACACACCTGTGTATGTGGAGAAACAGTTCCCTCTGCTGGATGGGTCTGAGAACAAATGTACATTGTTGTCCCCCTCTCTCTCTCTCTCTCTCTCTCACTCACACAACCCCCCCCCCCCCCCCACACACACACACACACAAACCACAAACAGAAAAATAAGACAGCATTGAAGACAAAAGTGTAACTTAAACAAGCTTATTTTTAATGGATCTGCAAAATTGTTTGAATTTCCAAAGAGAACTTTCAACCTCCCGCCCACAGTTACCCAGTGGCAAACGTGACACAACGTTACAGAAACGCTACAGAAACGCTTCCAACCCAAAGAAATCTGCATGCAGGAAAAAAAATAACCCCAAAAAATAAAATAAATCAAAATGTAAAATAAATCATACAGAGAAAATAAAACAACAATAAACCAGACGTTATAATGCCGTTCTCTTGGCTGGAGGAGAAAATTCAAACGTTTCTGCTTCAGTTCCGCTTCACAGGGAGGAGCCAGAACTGAATATTAAATTGTAATTTCATTGGGTGGATGTGGCTCCGCCCACCCAAAGCCCCGCCCCTGTCTTCCAGATAAGGCACAGGACAAAATAAACCCCACCTACAAAAGGAGCTGGCCACGCCTCCGTCACTTGGTTACAAATCGCAAATGACCAAATACGGTTAGACAACAGAAACCCCACTAGTGTACAAAATGTTAATCCTACATTTGTCTCTTTTTTTTTTCTTTTTTTACTTTTCCTTTGACCGATGATGAGTGTTGGGGTTGACCAGGTGAGCTTGGGCAAAGGAAAGATTAAAAATGTGAGCTTGACTTTTTTTTACTCTCTTTTGCAACCTTTAAAATAAATGACAAGAAACAGGACATGATTTCTCTTTTTATCTGAAATAAAAATGATCATCAGTAAGCAGTGGAGAGTGGAAGAATGTGAGGGGGGGAGATTAGACGAGTGAAGTGGTATATTTCCAGATGGGGTGGAGAGGAGGAGAGAAAAAGAGAGGGAGAGAAAGATAGATAGAGAGAGAGAGGTCAGTGTGCAAGAAAACTTATGAGAGCACAGGTTTGAGGGCAAGAGTGTTAGGGTTAGCGGTTAGAGAGAGTGTGTGTGTGTGTGTGTCTGCGCGTGCGTGTGTGTATGTGTGTGTCTGTATGTGTGTGCGTGTGTGTTAGTGTGCATGTGTGTCCCGGACAGCAGTGAGTTGTTCAACTGCAGCACTTGCTCTTCCACCCTGTGACTCCTCCTCCACTGCTGATGTCCACATTTTCACTGTTGGGTTCTTTTACAGGTGTCTGAAAGAGATATGTGCACATATTATACACACGTACCATTTAAAACACAGTACACACATACTATACACACACTCAGTACACACCTTTCTGAGGATGTCTTCCGCTAACGTGAGGAAAGCCTTCTCAATGCTGATATTGGCCTTTGCACTCGTCTCAAAAAACCTAATGCCATGCTCCCTTGCGATCTGAAAGGAAGAGAGGGAGGGAGACAGAGGGGAAGGGGGGTTCAGACCAAAAACAAGGTGGGCCGCAGGTCTCCTGTGTAAGGCAGGGTTCAGGTGTCTAACACACAGGAAGCAGAGTGAGTGAGTAAGCAGATCTCTATTCTGCTGTTGCACAGCAGATGGATCGACACACATTAAGATCAGTATTCTTCCCGCCTGGGCCTAGAGATCCAACAGGGAGTGCAGGCTTTAGTTCTAGCCCAGCACTGCCACACCTCATTCCACTTATCAAGGGCTTGATTGCTTAATTCATTGAGTAAGCTGAAGGGGATTGCACCATCTCACCTGCTCCCCCTTGGCTTTCGGTACAACCCTCTTGTCTTCCATGTCACACTTGTTGCCTAGAAGCATTCTCTCCACGTCCTCATTTGCATGCTGAAAAGCAGAAAACATACACACACACACAAGCGCACACACACACACACACAATTAACAATTGTCAATTGAATCAATTAATCTCACCATTGACACTTCAGTTAATCATCAATGAATTTAGGCATAAGGAGGTAAGCCACAAAATAGTATTTCTTAGTTGTAGCCCACTGTTCTAGACAGCCATCAGTGTTTATTACCAATGCCACCAGTGGATGATAGTGATAATTCAGGATGGCCGCGTATTCGAATAGACCAGACTTGGATCACTAAAATAGTGATTGAAATTGTTGCATTCGACCATTTGGCAGATGATCCAGTCTCTGTGTGTGTGTGTGTCACCTCATCGATGTTGCGGAGCCACTTGCTGATGTTTTCGAAGCTCTTGGCGTTGGTGATGTCGTAGACCAGCATGATGCCCATGGCGCCTCTGTAGTAGGAGGTGGTGATGGTGTGGAACCTCTCCTGGCCAGCTGTGTCCCTACAAACACACACACACACACACACACACACACACACACACACAGACACAACACACACACACACACACACACACACACACACACACACGTCAGAGATGATGGTGTAAATCCACCTCAAGCCAAGCCATGTGCCTGACAGATACTGATCAACTGACGCACAGAATTGACTACATAAAAACCATGACATTCTGTTAGTGTCTAGGGAGACTTAGGCATGGGAAAAACATCTACGTCATGGCTAGTGGTTTCCTTCGTACAGAGAGCAGTCACTCACCATATCTGTAGTTTGATCTTCTTTCCCTGTAATTCAACAGTTTTGATCTTGAAGTCTATTCCTATAAAACAAAAAGAGAGAAAGCACACATTAATATCACAACACCAGACCCAATGTGAAACTGTGTGCACTCACACACTTGCTGTTGCTCTGCACTCGTGGTGATGGCCATCACAGCTGATGTTAAATGTCCTGTTGATACAGAGGCAACAACACTGACACCATTGACATGGGCAGAGAGAGAGAGAGGCAGGGAGAGAGAGACTACTGTTTTTGTGGATGAGACAATAACATTATCTCTTGTCTTCCTGTTTCTGCAGAATCATGTTCAGAGCAGAGACCTTAGCTAATGCTTCACAGTAGCAACGACTTATGCTCCTACATGAGTTTAGCAACTGCTGTATGAAGCTTGCAACAGCTAATTCTATATGTTGAAGTAGCAAAAGGTTAACTAAGGCTATTCCCTGGTGTTAGCTAAGGCTATTCCCTGGTGTTAGCTAAGGCTATTCCCTGGTGTTAGCTATGGCTATACCCTGGTGTTAGCTAAGGCTATTCCCTGGTGTTAGCTATGGCTATTCCCTGGTGTTAGCTAAGGCTATTCCCTGGTGTTAACTAAGGCTATTCCCTGGTGTTAGCTATGGCTATTCCCTGGTGTTAGCTAAGGCTATTCCCTGGTGTTAGCTAAGGCTATTCCCTGGTGTTAACTAAGGCTATTCCCTGGTGTGAGCTAGTGGTGTAGCATCTGGTTCACTAATGAGCTGCGGCCAATGAGAACCTTTAACCGTCAGCAGGATTGACTATGGCAAGACAGAGGTTGTGGTCAGATGTTGCGGTCCTGGTCAGTGTGGATGTGAGCAGCTGTGCTTTAGGTGGGGCTGTTTTACAGAATAATAAAGGAACCGCCTGCCAAAGTGTGACTCACTATACTCCCTACACATACCCCAGGGAGACCAACAGAGAGGTTGGAAAGAGAGCAAAACTCAGCTCCAAACTTTTCCCATCCCTGCTTCTTTTGTGATGAACAATATCCTAACGCAAAACTCGAAACAAATATGCACGTTTCCAACATTTCCATATTTGACGTGTTAGTGAAACCTTGCCGGGACCGTAACAAACATTACACACACATTGTACTGTACGTTGCTTTGGATAAAAGCATCTGCTAAATGTAATATATGACTACTTAGGCTAGTTACGTTGGTAAAGGGGACAGGAGGGCGAGAGGGTGTTTGAGAGAGTGAGAATAAGAGATGAGAGGGGGTTTCCGGTGGGGTATTTTGAGAAGCAGCTGCGTGTCTCCAAAGGTATGAGTGCTGTGTCAGAGAGAGGGGTAACACACTCCTATTACACCTATTACTCCTACACACACTCTCTTTATTGACATACACAGTTATTTCTTTGACGTTTTGTAAAGGTAAACTCCTGTACAGGAAGCAAAACTGCAACGTCACCTTGTGTTAATTACTTTCAGAAAACGAGAAAACAGTAAACACTGCTTCTGGGATGGGACAATAGAACTGGAAGTAGCCAAACAAAGTCATCATCACTATCCCAATGGATAACTCAACAAGACCAGAGCCATGGGCTGTTTGGGCAGTGCCTATCGGCCCCAAAAAACACACACACACTTTGACCAGTATAAGGCCCCACCATGTCTACCATCAGCATCCACATGCAGATGGCTTTACTGGTCCTCCACCAGTCTGAACGCTTAGATTCACTGCGCATAGTGGACTTAGGTGACACAGCTAGTCAGGTCTCCTACAATACCGATAGAAACACACACAAAACACTGTCTCTATAGACAAATACACACTCAGCATAGCATTGTCTCTAAACACATACACTCTACCCTCAAAGTTAAGTGGGGCGCTTCGGTCTAAATACAGCAGCCTGGCCTACATGCACAGTGTACACACACACACACACACACACACACACACACACACACACACACACACACACCAACGTATGCCAGTGGAGGCAGAAATCGTAGGACGGGCTCATTGTAATGCATACATGTGACTCACATATGACTGACAGGAACTAGCCTGTGCTACTAGGTCAATTCTGTATGTCAGCAGGTCTTTATGATGGTGTAAAAGCAATAGCTTGATGATTGCCTGGCCCTTCATTATGAATAGACATTAGTAGTGAAAGCATTAAGAACAACCAAGAATCAATCCATCTCATGCATTTCTAACCTACCTGCTCAGGATGGACTGCCTCAATGGGGATTTAAAAAATTGCACATTTTCAGAAGACATGTTGTACAAGTGAACCTTGTTCATAAAAAGTGGGGTTAAAGTCCATTTAAACATGAAGATAGGGCTTATTTTCCAAAACATAGGAATACATTTGTCTCAAGTTAGTCACGCAACGCAGAAATTCGGGATGGTATTGGTTTGACAATCACTTGACTCAAGTGAGCATGACGAGCGCATGCGCACGGGGCATGGGGAACAGAGGCAATGACGCCACCATGATGAATTGTTTATGATTTTTATTGAGTAACGTAAAGACAATTTCCCCTCGCGTGTGAACAAAAATAAATATATCACTGACAGCCAGCTTACAGTATACATTTTATCCGGGGCAAATGTGAATGAACTGATCCATGTCGTATGTAGCGACCAAACTGTTAGCTAATGTCTAATTTAGATACAAGCAATGTAGACTAGTACTACTACTATGGTAGCTGGGCCCTTAAGGAATGACAGCTCTTCCACTCACACATAACCGGTTATATTTGCACGATATGGATCATAGGTAAATTACAAGCCTCAATGTCAGGATTTAGTTAACAAACTATCTGGCCAGAGCAGTAAATCATAACGTAAACGTGCCAAGTTAGCCAAGTCTTCGGGGGACGGGACAGCTATGCTAGCTAACTAACAACGGAATAAATGTCATTAGAAAACGGGGTGGTTGCAGCGTTAGTTCTGTGTCATGTCAAGTAGACTGCTAGAAAGGATGATGATAGAAGTCACGAGCTGACAAGTGTCACTTGAAAACAACGCAAACAAAGACAATCACATGAGTTCAGCAAACTTGTGAAGTGCCAGTGGGCCTCCCTTTTTTTGTTTTTGCAAGTAAGCTGGCTAACGTTAGCATGTTACCAGGTTCAGATTGCAATATGAACTTTGAATTCATATTTCAAATCGTAACAGCTGTCAAACCCAAAGGCAAAAAGGATGTATTGTTGATCAAGCCAAGCCCCGCCGCTGGGCCGCTCACCTATGGTGGAGATGAAGGTGGTGTTGAAGGCGTCGTCAGAGAAGCGGAACAGCACACACGTCTTCCCCACGCCCGAGTCCCCGATCAGGAGCAGCTTGAACAGCAAGTCGTACGTCTTCTTCGCCATTGAATAACAAGTTGTGTTCACCGGACAAAGAGGAAAAAACAATCTAGCGCAGGTCTAGAGTTATAGCCCGTTATCCGACCAGACGAATCCCGCTGAATATCTGCAATTTGGCTATGATGATAGCTATCTAGCAGGCTAGTAAGCTAAAATACCGCCCAGATAGCGTGTCAGAACCGTATCCAATGAGTAATGTTATTTCCAAAGCAGAACCGTTTCTTTTACAGCATTTGAACAGAACATAAAAATGAGATCTCCTCCCGTGTGATTCCCCTTTTCCACTCTTTCTTTCTCCCACACAGGCGGGACAAAATGGCTCCCCTCTACCCGACTTACTCTTTCTTCAAACTACCAGCGAGCTAATTTAAATTCTTGGCATACCCCGTCATTCCAACAATCTCTAGAATCGCGATCGGGAAGAATTACAATTTTTTTGGAGAGTGAAAGTGTGTTAAATTAACGACCTTATCACAGTTATTTGTTTTCTCAACGATAAGAAGTCGAAACAGACGACCGCCGTCGCCTTCGAATGGAGCCACCACGGCGACACCCTAGATTTGAAGACACGCCTCTTCCCCGCCCATTCTGTCAAAATCTCACTTGACGATTGGCTAGTGTCACTGCTTTTCAAATCGGTATCGATTTTTGATTAGTTAGATTGTCAACCGTCAAGGGGTAAAAAGGCGTTTCTTACTTTGACATGTAGAAAGGGCAAATAACTAGTAACTGCATGACCATTCAAGACATGTCGGCTCGGACTCTCCCACAATTTGACTGCTGGAAATATTACACGTAGATCCAAAATGGCGCCTAGTTTCTCTACCGGCCCAGGCCAGGAACTGTTTGGTGGTTAGCTAGTTGGCCAGAGGTTGGTTATTTGACGCGGTGACGATCCCAGCTGTGAGTCAAACAAACTGGGTGATGTCATAACTACTCATGTGCACGTCGCGGGCGTTTCCCATAGCTTACTATTCTACACTATATCCTCTTAGAATATTACCTGTACTAATCCATACATATATTCATAGTTCATATACATCATTGGTACCAACCCTCTTCTAAACAGAAGAAGGAGTGTTTTTCCACAAAAGAGAATGTGCTTTTGGAAAAGCATAATCAGGCCTGTTTCATTTGTTCCTAATGTACTCTTACATTGGCCAGAGATGGCTGACTGACCATGAAGGATGCTGGTGTGTCAGTGTTAAGAAAAGAGTGAGAGGTGACCCACTGAACATCTGGTGTGTGTGTGTGTGTGTGTGTGTGTGTGTGTGTGTGTGTGTGTGTGTGTGTTTGTGCAATTGTGTTTCTTTTAGTGGCATTTTCTCTCTCCCCACAGTCACTGGAGAGAACTAGATTGAGCACAAATGTTTCTCCCATTGAGTCACCAGATTCAGCTCCCTGTGTGTGTGTGTGTGTGTGTGTGTGTGTGTGTGTGTGTGTTAGAGAGTGTGCAGTGTACTCTGTGTTTAATTGTTTGGGATAGGTGTGTTTATGACTCATGGGAGTTGCACATCTGTATGTGAAATAGAGAGCTGTACCGATGCTTACAGCTACCATTAAAATCCAACTTCCAACACTCATGATGAATGGGTGAATGAAATGCTCAGAGCAAACAACCTGCCCAATGGCTTGAACCTATTAAATCCTCTCAAATGTGTTTAAGTAAAGAAGAAGAGGAGGATATAGCTCCAACTCTCTGTCTGTGTGTGTGTGTGTGTGTGTGTGTGTGTGTGTGTATGTGTATGTGTATGTGTGTGTGTGTCTGTGTGTCTGTGTCTCTCGGAGGCTGAAATTGTGTGCTCTGTTTATTTGGCGATCGAGAATAAGCTGCTGGTTGGGGGGGGGAGAACATCATGGACCACACCAACAAACAGCAGACGATGTTAGACATCTGCTGCTGGCCTCACAAAGAGTTAAGCCAACAGCTGGCAACTTACTCTGTTAGCTATTATTCATAGTGCTTTTTGTTTCCATAAGTCCAGCATCTGTATGACCTTTTCTATATTTTTGCTTCTTTGGGGGTTTTACTGTGAACCCGAATGAAAAGTGTGGCTCTGACTCTGACACACTCACTCCTTCTGGAATGTAGAGTATGCCCCTGTTCCCTCCAGCCAAGTACAGACATGAGACACACACACACACACACACACAAAATATGTCGTCTTTCTTTAACAAACATTTCAACAACAACACTCTTTCTCATAGCAACACTAACACAATAGTGTATATAAACTGGTAAGCACGGTGGTATAATTAACATCTAGAGCGAGGCTAGTGTTCTATTCCCATCAAGGAAAACTAAACAATTAATTTACCATACTGCACAAACTCTGTGTATACAACTCAAAATCCAACTCTTATTACACTCAAAATATTATCTTAGGAAGGGCAGATTTGATAGACAGACAGAGATAGAACCGTCAACTACCTCGCCTGGTTCAGACACCAGAATCTGCCGCCCTCTCCTGGTCTCAGTGTTAAACCGCAGTCAATATAGTGGAATTGATTCAAAGGCTACACCAGCAGGTGGCAATGTTGTTTCACATTAGATCACATCGCAAAATGTAACATTTAGGAATGGGCCTCATCAATAATAACGCTGGACATTATGTAGGCTACATCGAGTATTATTATTTGTTTTAAAAAGAAAGAAAGTATGCAGCCTATTCATTCAGAATCAGAACTCAAATCCATTGGCAAATCAATCTGTCTTAATAATTCCCCTTTTAAAGGGGTAGTTTACTCAAAATAGAAATTAACTTGCTTTCCTACGTAGCCTAAGCCGATAGCTTACATTGGCTGTGGTCGATTTACCAAGACAACTTTTGGATATTTAGTTCTCTAGGCTGATAAGTCACTTTATTGTCTGTTATGGAATGTTATGATGTCAAAACATGCGAATTCAAAAGTGGATGCCTTTATGCCTACAGCATAAACAAATTAGTGTCGGCACTAAAAACTGTCTTTACAAATATCTAAAGCTCGACATTGGATTCAGAAAGGGTTTAAGATAATAACAAAACAACATATTACTAGGGAAATATCCACTGTATTGTTGAATTAACCATAGCCTTCAAATCATGTTAATTTGTATTTGAGTTAACTCCCTTCTCCCTGGGTCATTTTTTTTAAAGGGTGCCTTTTCCGTCCCCAGTACAAATCATGTTGCATTTTGTCTAAATTTGGACAAATACTAATTCCATTCGTTTTTTCATGTATAGTCAATTGTTATTTATTATGAATACAATGATATGGGCTTCCAGTTGTTGTTTTTTTACATTTTAAAAGCTTTGGTTAAAGACGTAAATGGGATTTTGCCATGTCCCCAGTGTTGTTCATTCAACTTCAATTTAGTTATTATTATTTAATTTTCCTGAGAAATATCTATTGAATCAAATATAACAAAATAAAAATATTTTTTATTTTTATTCTGTACAAAATACAGGTGTAGCCTATGTTTGTCCCTGTGGTCACTGTCCACCCTGTTGAGCTGTGTTAATGTCCCTTTAAAAAAACAAACATATTTCTCATGAGGTGACATCACATCAGTGGAGGGAAATCAAATGTGGTAAGCTGTGTGATTTTCTACCTCTTTTACCATCAGATTTTGATGTTTTTATCAAGTGAGTTTAATGTGGTTGACCATAACATGTCCACCCTGTTAGGCCTAAATATTGAGGAGATCAATCAAATTGAATAATAAAAAAAAAGTGTTTAGTGCAAATTAGATTCCTCATCAAGTATTCATGGTCATGCTAGGCATTATGCTAACACAGGCTGGCTAAAGGCTAACTTTAACTCAAAATGTCCACCCTGTTAGTGACCACTCTGTTAGCCCTATTCAACTAACAGAGGCTATACTCAATGAGTATATACTGCATACTGCCTACTAAATTCATAATAAGTATGCGAAAACCAGCCGACCGTTTACAGTATGCATACTGACTCCCAGAATGCATTTCGCGGGAGCGGCGAATTTAAACCTCAATTTTAAACCTCCATTAGCTAAAATATGTAATTTTGGCTTTACAAGTGTTAACATGTCATTTTATGAAGTTTTAATATGTTTTCAGGCGAGAAAGTAACCACATATATTCCCAAAATGTGTCCAGTTTACCAAAATAACCCGTTTATATATCTGATCTGATGATTTTTTCTGTCTTCTGTTCCTACCTATATTACGGCTGCGTTCGTAAATTTGCCATGGAAATCTGATCAGCACTCATGGAATGCCTCTTGTCCAATCAAATTACCTGGTCCCTTTATCACGTTGAACCCAGTGTGCGCTCCGGCGCTCTCAGAGCGAATTTACGAACGCACCCTGCGTTGTTTACATACCTTCACTTACGGAGTTCGACAGAAACTGTTCCTAACATAATTACAACAAGTTGTAAAATGATTTTGGGGGCCAACATCTTTAGCTAGCTCAAGTAACTAGCTTACTATATTGTTGTCTTAGCAGTTGGTAAAAGAACAGGATTAAATAAAATATATATGAGCATGTCATGAATAAAAGACACGAATAAACTTGGATTTCATGCATTTCAAGTGGCATATTTGTAATCATGACGACGTAGCCTTGTCTAAGAATGCATTTCACCATGTTAATTCCCAGTATAGTGAAAATACCATCGCTCATCCGTGATCAGACTTAGCTGGGGTGCTGCAGCTGAAGAGTATCAAATAGAGTGCAAAAAAGCAGCATCTGCACACTCAAATCTGTGCAAAAAACGATGTTTATTGCAAGCTTTCGGTCCCCAGGCTATCGGACAATGTAAACAACAGCTGTATGACAAGTTTGTATGACGCAGTTTGACGAGGCTGAAAGCGCACAGGGTTGCCAGATGGGATTTACAATTTACAGCCTAAACTTTCTATAACCTCAAAATCAAGTAGCCCATTCGGCGGTAACCTGCCCCATCTGGCAACCCTGGACGCAAAATGCATTTTGGGGAAGCAGTACGCCAAAAGTGTCCATCGTAACAGACTTCAATTATCTCGGAAATATTGCTCGCATACTAAATTTTTCGCATACTCAAATCTCGCATACTGTAGTGTGAACGCACTGCATACTCAAAATCTACGTCATATCTAGTATGAGTAGTATGCTAGTATGCTATTCCGAACACAGCCAGAGTGTATTCTAAATAAAATACAATTTAGGTGCCTGAGCTTGACCACTATGTTTTTCAGCAAGTTAGATATGTCCTTTATATAATAGAACATTAAAATAATAGGTAAATCAACAATTTATTTTTCACAAGTTATGAAGTCCAAATGGCACCCTATAAAAAATGACCCCCCTATAAAGTATAGGCTTAGCACAATTTATTACGGAATCTCTTATAGGCTATTAAGTTAAGTATTACAGTTTTGTTGACTCAGTCTGCCTTTATTACAGTCCGATGTCGGCAAGGCAGACAGATACCAACTCCATCTCCCATGGTTCTGTGTTGCGTTCCGCAGTGATGTGGGGTGTGGTTGAATGAATGAGGTAATAAGCCTGCGCGCGTGCGTGCGTGCGTGTGTGGCTGAAGCGCTCTCAGTAGCACAGCACAGCTTGCCCGAAGCGCATCTCCGCTACAGTAAGAGCGCCTTTAATAGCCTATATGGGCTCGGTCCTGCAGGGCGTAGACAACCCTTTGATGCAGGGAATACAGAGGAGACTATAGGCTACATCAAGGAAGATTCCGGTAAAACCGTTTAATTGGGTTTTCATCGATTGGAGTGATAACGGGGCTGTCTTTTGTTGGCTTACTGAATCTCCACCGACGGACATGCACCGGGAACGCAGCAGAACCGTCACACTGGCGCGTGAGAGCTCGTGATTATTTATCTCTTTATCTTTCTTTTCAGGCTAACTAATGACAATTAGACACAGAATATATTGTAATCGTATATAGGCTAGTGTGAACGTTACTGTCATAACGCCGCTGCTACTCAACATTATTAGGCTACCTGACAGATGTCTTCTAATGATGTGTCTAGTGATGTGTAGTTAAAATAGGAGCAGCGAAAGCCAATGATTAGGCTATTCATGCTTATTGATGATTCTCTGCCCGAGTTAATAGTGTTGATTTAGAATTATTATTGTTTACATAGAGAGAGGTATAGACTTAAATATGTCGAAATGTAAGAGCAGTGAGTCGGTAAAGGTGGTGGTTCGCTGCCGCCCTTTTAACCGAAAAGAAGAGGTGGGGGCTTCGGGAGGAGGCATAGTGGAGATGGATGTGCGTCTAGGCCAGGTGGTCCTACGGAACCCGCGCGCGCCACCTGGTGAGCCACGAAAGACCTTCACGTTTGACGCGGTTTACGATGGGACCTCCAAGCAGCGCGACCTGTATGACGAGACTGTTCGGCCGCTGATTGACTCGGTACTCGAGGGCTTTAACGGAACGATATTTGCCTATGGACAGACCGGCACGGGAAAGACGTTCACCATGCAGGGGGCGTGGTTAGACCCGGAGAAGCGGGGTGTGATTCCCAACGCTTTTGACCACGTATTCACACACATCTCCCGCTCCCAATCAGATAGACAGTACCTGGTGCGGGCCTCGTACCTGGAGATATACCGTGAAGAGGTCCGGGATCTACTGGATCCCAGCCACGCTAACGCTCGTCCCCTGGAGCTCAGGGAGAGCCCGGAGAGCGGGGTGTATGTGCGTGATCTGACGTCATGCGTGTGTAAGAGTGTGAAGGAGATAGAGGAGGTGATGAACGTCGGAAACCAGGCGCGAGCGGTCGGGGCAACAGACATGAACGAACACTCGTCCCGCTCACATGCTCTGTTCCTGATAACGGTAGAGTGCAGCCAGCCGGGCCCAGACGGCCGCAAACACATCCGGGTCGGAAGACTCAACCTGGTGGACCTGGCAGGCAGCGAGCGGCAGGCGAAAACAGGCGTTCGCGGAGAACGCTTGAAAGAAGCAGCAAAGATCAACCTATCTCTCTCTGCGCTCGGCAACGTGATCTCGGCTCTGGCGGACGGACGGAGCAGCCATGTGCCATACCGGGACTCCAAACTGACCCGTCTGCTGCAAGACTCGTTGGGCGGCAACGCCAGAACCGTCATGGTGGCCACTCTAGGCCCCGCCCCGCAGCACTACGAGGAGACCCTTACAACTCTACGCTATGCTAACCGAGCTAAAAACATCCAGAATCAGCCGAGGGTCAACGAGGACCCAAAAGACGCACTGCTCAGGGAGTTCCAGACCGAGATCGCACGCCTAAGGGCCCAACTCAACCACAGGAAGGGGCGGGGCAAACAGAGGAAAGACGAAGGAGAGGAGAGAGACTGGGATGGAGAGGAGGATGAGGAGGGAGAGGAGGAGGTGGAGAAGGAGGGGAGGGAGTATATGAAGCAGCAGGAGCAGCGTCTGGAGCTGGAGAAGGAAGCCATCAGAGAGGACCACTCCTTATTGGCCGAGGAGAAGCAGAAGCTTCTGGGAGAGAAGGAGAGGATGATGGGAGATCTGAGGAAGGAGCAAGAGGCCACTGAGCAGCTCACTGCCAAGTACAAGGTAAGGAGGTGGGCTTGGAACAGGGGGAGGATGTAGTAATAGGATGTAAAGGGTTGGTGGCCTAGTGTGTTGGACTGGTGATCAGAAGGTCAGGAGTTCAAATCTCACCAGGGAACACCACCACTAGTGTGCCCTTGAGTAAGACACTTAGCCCTAAGTTACTCCAGGGAGACTGTCCCTGTGATCTCTAATTGTAAATTGCTTTGGATAAAGGTGTCTGCTAAATGGTTAAAATTGTAAGGATGTAGGGAGCTTCATGAGGCAAATCAAACTTTTAATTTGTGGTCAGGTGATCCAGTCTCTCTCTCTCTCTCTCTCTCTCTCTCTCTGCCTCTCTCTCGCACGCACGCACGCACGCACGCACGCACGCACGCACGCACGCACGCACGCACGCACACACACACACACACACACACACACACACACACACACACACACACACACACACACACACACACACACACACACACACACACACACACACACACACACACAGATTGTCAGTGTGTGTGGGGGGGGGTTTAGTCTATATCAGGGGTCTTCAACCTTTTTCAACCCAAGGACCCCTTGGATGAGAGACAAATAGAACAGGGACCCCCACATGTAATATATATTTTTATATGTCTCACATTTTAAAGCCTATAATAACTTTTATATTTACTTCATTCACCTTTTATTTCACCGTATTAACCTATTTATAAACTGGGTTATTAGCCTATGTGTTTATGATTGATAAAACGTTCATGCATAATTATGATTGGTTATTATTATTATTATTATTATTATTATTACTATTGTTGTTGTTGTTGTTGATGAGCAGTGGCGGACTCAGGCTGTTTGAAGGGCAGGGGCGAAAAGAAAAAAAGGGCAGCTGCTGGACAACATGGGACCCCATCAGTGCACATGGTCAAGTTTAGACCATTGGAAGGGCAGCCAATAGGGCACATCCTCTAATTTTGCCACTCAAAAGGGCACTTTAGTGCGACTTTTTTCCACTGTGGGGGCTCATGGTCAGGTTTAGACCATTGGAGGGGCACCAATAGAGCACGTTCTCTCATTTTCGCCACTCAAAAGGGCACTTAAGAGAGATGTTTTTCAACCGTGGGGGCACCAGGAGGGGCGGTCGCCCCCCCTGCCCCCCCCTGAGTCCGCCAGTGTTGATGAGGCTTATATTTTCTATTATTATTATTTTTCAACAATGACACTTTTAGCTTCAGGAAGCCAGGTATGCCTACCTCAGTGAGATGACTGGCCCTGGTGGGTGGTACACACCCTGTCTATTCTGGGGGAGATGGAGGTTGTCAGGCAGAGCATCATGTAATCCTCAGGCTGCAGTCTGGAACTGTATTTGCTCTTCAGGTAGGTGAGGGAGGAGAATCCTCTTTCACAAAGATAAGTTGTTGCAAAACGCAAGAGGCTCACCATGGCCTTTGCTGTCAGTTGGGGGAAGTATTTCTGGCAATGGATCCAGAACTGGGTGAGAGGCTGTGACTCGTACACATTCTTGTGGACACTCGAGTGTACTGTCTGTGGTTAGGTCTATCAGCTGATCTTCCTCAGCGGCTGTCAGGTTTAGGCGTCGGATGCATTGTCTTTGAATGGAAACCGTATCCATGTCTTGTGCTTAGACGTTGGCGCATGCACATCAGAAAAGTACTTCTCAAATTGACTTTCGAGTGCCTCCAAGTGATCAACAATTGCGCATTTCACGTCAGGCGAGGGCACCGCGGAAATGCATTGAAATGCGCAGCCAGCTCCGCGCGGTTTTGGCCAACCAGAATCTTGTGGATAGCTGTGCGTAATTCAAAGACGCGCGCCAATACTGATCCACGGGATCTGACCTCGGAATGGTAAAGGAGCGGCGCATAGAGAAGCAAAGAGGCGGGTTTGTTATTATCAAACTAGTAACTAAATTAGTAATGTAACCAGGGAGTAGCTAAAGGACTGTAGAATTTAGGAAGGGCTGGTTATCTAACTAACTCGGAGCTAAATCGGCAGTGTAGGAGGATACAGGCAGGGGGCGCCAGCAACCCTTTAGACTAGCAGTACTAGCATTAGCATTAGCATTAGAATTAGCATTAGCTAACAGACAACTAAACACACAGTAATGTAGCAAAGATGAACAAACACATTTATTTAGACAAATGATATATACATCCCCGTATATACTCCCTCCCAGCCGGCCACACACACACTCAATCACTCACTCACACGCAGTCTTAGAGTCCCGGACTGAAAGGAGCGCGTTGAGGCCTGGTTGGAGCTCGCATGTGCTTCGAGGAAGGCAGCAGACAAAGGGGGGGGGTGACGTAGCAACTCGAAGGGAAAGGGGCTTCTTCGTAGTCCACGACGAGGTGTGAATGGCTCAGGTCCGGTGGTCCACGGTCGGTCGCAATCCACCTCGTGAATGCGACGGCTTTGTCCAGCTTGGGTCTCGCTTGGTCCAACGTTAGCAGCCGGCGGCTGGCAAGGCTGGCTAACGGGGACACAGCTAAACTGGGCTAGCGCTGCCAACTCAACGAACTCCGAACTCCCGCGGTGCTGCGGGTAGCCCGTGATTCCCTACTAACAGTCAATGCCAAAGGCAGGTCTCCTCCGACACTCAGAGTCTCCCGTTCTCCTTGTGGACTGTTGAGAGATGTTGAATTGCTGCTGTAAGGTTTGCCCTCTGTCACAGTGGTAAACTCAATAATCACTCTTCAGGTCTTCAGCTTCAGCACGGTGTGCGTTTTACTGACTCCGCCATCTTAGATCGACTTCTCGTTTCTCCTTCTCATGTCACTCTCGTTACTCTCATCACTCTGACGCACAGACCACTTCCGTCGCTATATATACACCAACCGAACATACATCCGGTCACGTACGCCAATCATACATCCGGTCACGTACGCCACTCAAAACCACGCCCACTAAACTGGCGCTTACACAATACTAAACAAGTCTAAGACAGAACTTATACAATTACAATAACAATACATACACCTTCATGAAAACGTACATGAACAGTATGGAAAATAATAAAGGAAATAAACAGGGGCAAAATAGGGCTGATTCGGGGAAACTAACTGGCTCTAAATTGTGGGCCTTCATAACAGCCGCCCCATGAAACCCTCGGTTTCATTTAACTATGGAAGGCACACTGGCTAGGCTGCTCTAGCAGCGTGAGGTATGAGGTGATAGTGTCCTTGGTAATTTGAGGGAGTTTCTCCGCGGCAGAACGGACATGCCGGTGTCGTCCATGAACCTCTGCGGGGTCTTGATGACCCGCGAGGACCGGGCGCTGACCACCGGCATGATGGAGTGCTTTATGTGTCTGGCGAACTTTGATTTGCCCGGCTGGGCGTCGAGGGAGTCCGACGTCATGTCTTCGTCGTCCACGGTGTCCTCTTTCACGTCCTGCAAGAACAGTTGTTGAGTCAGGTCCATTTCCACCTGCTTCGACAACGTTTTAGACCGGGATCTGGGTCTTTTCGACCCGAGGAATTTAAGGCTTGAGGTGGGGACCTGTTTTATGGTTTCGCTAACATCGTCTTCGACGCCGTCCGGACTTGCCCCGCCTTCGGGCGATATAGCCTGACGTCTTAACCTTTTCTCTCCCGGTTTCTGCTTCGGTTTGCACCACTTTCCTTGTGAGTTCCTTCGCCTTTTCTTGCCGTGTTTGAACGGGCTTTTACGGATGCGTGGTTTCGTGTCTTCGGCTACGGGGTCGTCCAACAACACCACAACTCCGCTGCGCTCCGTTGGCTCCGCCTCTAGCTCCGGCTCTGGCTCCTCCTCCTTCACCTTCAGTTGGGTGTAGGCCATGGCCACAGGTGCAGGCAGAGCTAGCTCCAACTCAGCGGTCAGCGGAGTATCGTCCGGCTCTGGCACCGCCGGCGTCTTCCTCCTTTGAGCTGACCTCTTCCTCACCGACAAGCTAGTAGATCTTTTCCTGCTGGGTTTCGAGACAGGGCTGGTAGATCTTCTCTTCACGCACTGGACTTCGATACGCACTGTCTTTGCTTTAAGGAGGTCTATGGCGTAGACGTCCTCCTTTGACCGTACGTAGAGCTTCTCATTCTTGTAGGGGGCAACGTCTAGCGTCCCCTGCTTCTGGACGTTGTCTAGTAGCGCCGCATTTATGGAGTCCACACTGGTGGGAAGGCAGTTGATGGTCTGCACTTCTTCGGTTCGGACATGGAGGGATGACGTAGCTCTCCCATCTCTCCACTCGGTAGCGCCTTGGAGGGCCCACCCAAGCGCAGTCTTAACAGCCATCGGGCAGCCTCGTGGTCCTCTCAGCGGAGGACGGAGCGACACGATCAGTGCAGCGTTGTCCGAGCCGATGAGAAGGGTTGGCTCCGCTCCTTCTATCGGATGTAGGTCTACTCGCCGTAGGTGGGAATATCTTGCGCGTAATCTCTCCAGGGGGTAGTCGTAGCGGGAGAGCGCTAGCTGGTCTGCGGTGAAGACATTCTGAAGCCGATATCTGGCCGACGGCCGCCCCGCCGGGGAGATAGAGAAGTTGATTCTCGCCCCGGTGACCTCTTTAAGGTCGCGACGTATCGTGCGCAGAGTCAGCTTCTCCTCAGTCCCTTGGAGCCCCAACTGGCGCACTGCCCCCTGGAGAAGGATGGTCCGTTCCGACCCGTCGTCTAGAACGGCGTACGTGTCGTACACAGCGTAGTTGTGGTGAAGTCGGACCTTCACCACCTTCAGCAGGACCTTGGAGCCGCTGCTCTGGGTTGGGTCTAGGTAGTAGACAGGGGTTTCCTCTTCCGGTGCGCGACCGGACCTAGGGCTTCTGGTGCCCTCCGTGGACCTGGCGAGGGAGACCTCGTGTAGGATGTTGAGGTGGACCTCCTCACAGCGGTTGCACTTTCTCCTCAAGGTGCAGTTCTTAGCCAGATGGTCGCGCCCACAGTTCCAGCACCTCTTGTTCTCCTCGAGCCACCTCTGCTTGGCCTCGGTACTCAGGTTGTTGAAGTCACTGCACTCATTGAACCAGTGCTCGCTGGTGCAGTACGGACATGGCGGTGGACCTCTCCGTCCCTTTTGAGGGGGTTGAGGGGAATCCTTTCCCTCAGGTCGGGCTTTCCTCTCTCTCCGAGGCTCCTCCTCCGTGTGCAGCACTCCTACTGGGCGTCCTCTGTTCGAGCTCGGCCTGTCCCAGCGGTCTCCCTTCTCCCTCTCCTTCTTCGGCTCAGCGTAACCCATGGCGTCTACGTTGGTGTCATGCACTTCCTCCAGTAGGAACTCCGCGAAGGCAGCCATGCTCAGACCCAACTTCCCGGGGTTACGAACGCGCTGCTGTCGCCGGAACCTCTCCTGCCGGAAGCGTGGGATCTTGCGGAGCAGCCGCTCTACGTTGGAGGTGCTGTTGATCTCGCTGGCGCCTGCTGGGCCCTGCGTCTTCAGCATTCCAACCAAGGTGTGCACGCGGAGCGCGAAGTCATCCAGCGCCCGTTCATCCTTGATGGGGGCCTGCTGTTCGAGGGCTTGCAGTTCAGCAAGGGCGTGGTTCCAGGGACGACCGTAGCGGGCATCCAAGTCGGCGAGCGCTCTGGTGTAAGGTGTCGGTGCGGAGGCATGGGCCAGAACCATGTTGTGGGCTCTGGGGTTCCTCACATGCTGAAGGAGAATCGCATATTTGTAGGACTCTGAGCAGGAGTCGTCCAAGAGCGTGTCTAGGCAGATGCGTAGTTCCACATACTGGCTCCTGTCCTCGTCCTTGAAGAAGGGGAACTTGGGTCCCTCCACCTGGGGAAACATCCTGTAGTGGATGATCGGGGCTGGAGTGACGGTCTGGGTGTCCGGCCTGCATGCATTTTGGTTCCCTGGAGGACCTAGGGGTGTGCTACGCTCTTGGTGAATGGCTCCCCTCCCGGGCAGCGACGCTGGCTCCCTCTGGGCCGCGTAGCGGTCGGGTCCCTGGTCCTCTTCCTTCCAGGTGGTCAGCTGGGCCTGTAGTTGGACAGTCATGGCGGGGGTCATGGAGCCATCGGCGGGGGGTTCAGGAGATGGCACTCGAGAGGGCCGTGCGGATGATGCTCTGGAGCTACGGGCCGACGGAGCTCTGCTGATGCACACGTCACGCATGGTCTGCATCATTTCCTCCATCTTCTCCGCGTGCAGTTGCTCTCTCGCCATCTGCCTCTCCGCCGCGCGTTCCGCCACCTCCATCTGGAGGCGCTCGCGCTCGAACTGGATGCGTTCCCTCTCTAACGCCTCCTGGCGCTGTCTCTCCGCCGCACGTTCCCTCTCTAACGCCTCCTGGCGCTGTCTCTCCGCCGCACGTTCCGCTCCGTTCATCTGGAGGCGTTCACGTTCTAGCGCCTCCTGGCGCTGCCTCTCCGCCGCGCGTTCCGCCCCCTCCATCTGGAGGCGTTCACGTTCTAGCGCCTCCTGGCGCTGCCTCTCCGCCGCGCGTTCCGCCCCCTCCATCTGGAGGCGTTCACGCTCGAACTGGAGGCGTTCCCGCTCTAACGCCATCTCGGCCTGTTGGAGCATACATTCTGACAGCGCGGCACTACTCCCTCCGGAGTGCATGCTATCCGCCCCAGAGGCAGAACTGCCCACGGAAACCCTGGACCGGGAGGAAGCCACTGAACGGCAGGAGCTAGGTCTCGAGCGCGCCGTACTGGGAGGCAGATCGTTAAGGCTGAGGCCCTCCCTCTTCCGCCCGCAGGCGCTGTCGGACCGGGCCTCTCCTTCCTGCTCTTCCGTTTCTACGGCAAAACCCTGCTGTTCTGCCATCTCATCCTCAGGCTGGTGCTCTTTGATGGCTGTCTCGGTGCTAGCCACCCGCGCGCCGGCGGACACCTCGGCCTCTCCGACCACTGTATCCCGTGGAGTGCGCTCCTCACTACCACTCAGTGAGCTTTCGAGCTCAAGCTCATACTCCTGTAACCTCGGAGGCAACCGCGGGACTCTCTGTGGTCGTGGCTCTGGCTCAGGGGGCGGAGAAGGGGGGGTAACTGTCTTGTCTGGTTGGCTGCGCTCAGCCATGCTATCACTACACAACCTATCCGGCTCGAAGGACCAATTGTAACCAGGGAGTAGCTAAAGGACTGTAGAATTTAGGAAGGGCTGGTTATCTAACTAACTCGGAGCTAAATCGGCAGTGTAGGAGGATACAGGCAGGGGGCGCCAGCAACCCTTTAGACTAGCAGTACTAGCATTAGCATTAGCATTAGAATTAGCATTAGCTAACAGACAACTAAACACACAGTAATGTAGCAAAGATGAACAAACACATTTATTTAGACAAATGATATATACATCCCCGTATATACTCCCTCCCAGCCGGCCACACACACACTCAATCACTCACTCACACGCAGTCTTAGAGTCCCGGACTGAAAGGAGCGCGTTGAGGCCTGGTTGGAGCTCGCATGTGCTTCGAGGAAGGCAGCAGACAAAGGGGGGGGGTGACGTAGCAACTCGAAGGGAAAGGGGCTTCTTCGTAGTCCACGACGAGGTGTGAATGGCTCAGGTCCGGTGGTCCACGGTCGGTCGCAATCCACCTTGTGAATGCGACGGCTTTGTCCAGCTTGGGTCTCGCTTGGTCCAACGTTAGCAGCCGGCGGCTGGCAAGGCTGGCTAACGGGGACACAGCTAAACTGGGCTAGCGCTGCCAACTCAACGAACTCCGAACTCCCGCGGTGCTGCGGGTAGCCCGTGATTCCCTACTAACAGTCAATGCCAAAGGCAGGTCTCCTCCGACACTCAGAGTCTCCCGTTCTCCTTGTGGACTGTTGAGAGATGTTGAATTGCTGCTGTAAGGTTTGCCCTCTGTCACAGTGGTAAACTCAATAATCACTCTTCAGGTCTTCAGCTTCAGCACGGTGTGCGTTTTACTGACTCCGCCATCTTAGATCGACTTCTCGTTTCTCCTTCTCATGTCACTCTCGTTACTCTCATCACTCTGACGCACAGACCACTTCCGTCGCTATATATACACCAACCGAACATACATCCGGTCACGTACGCCAATCATACATCCGGTCACGTACGCCACTCAAAACCACGCCCACTAAACTGGCGCTTACACAATACTAAACAAGTCTAAGACAGAACTTATACAATTACAATAACAATACATACACCTTCATGAAAACGTACATGAACAGTATGGAAAATAATAAAGGAAATAAACAGGGGCAAAATAGGGCTGATTCGGGGAAACTAACTGGCTCTAAATTGTGGGCCTTCATAACAAGTAACGTTATGCTAATTATTAATTAACGTTAATTTCGCAATGAAGACCGAACTGCAGCGTTTTAGCCAACACCTAGCTTGCTAGACAGGTGTATTATTTTTTTCCAGCTGACTTTATGTTAGACTCTGCATCATGGGCATAATTTATTTTGTAAATTGTTTTTGTCAAAAGTAGTTTATTATTGCCTATTAATGCTTGTACTTTACTCAATATCATTTTTGTTATATTTTTTAATTCTCACTGATTATTCTGGTGAAAATTGTGAATTATTATGACAAAAATTGGCGGACCCCCTGCAGTACCTCTGCGGACTCCCTAGGGGTCGCGGACCCCCGGTTGAAGACCACTGGTCTATATAATCTAGTGAGTTAGATTAAGGACAGTCTATGAGGTTAGATGTGTGTAAATCTACTGATCGGGAGATTAGGGGCATTACAGAAAAACAAACCACTTTATACCTAATTAGAGCAGGATGTGTGTGTATGAAAGAGCACTGGTACAGTGTGTGTGTGTGTGTGTGTGTGTGTGTGTGTGTAATACTCTATTCAATGCATTTGTATGTTTGTGTGACACAGACCAAGACCCAGCTGTCACTGGGGTGAATGTTCAGCCTGTAACTGATGCTGCTTACTGTGCCCTATTTACACACACACACACACACACACACACACACACACACACACACACACACGCACACACACACACACACACACACACACACACACACACACACACACACACACACACACACACACACACACACACACACACATTTTAACCATTTATTTATGTCCACATAGAAAAAAGACATACAGGGACACAAATACTAACGTTGCAGTTACTACACAATCACAATTCATGGACCAGCGGCATAACTTTTTT